>NC_056732.1:1880044392-1880078092 GCF_019279795.1 Protopterus annectens
CAATGACCTCCTGTTAATGGGGCATTGTACTCTATAATGGGTCTGATGAGGGATGAGTAGAGGAACAATGACCTCCTGTTAATGGGGCATTGTACTCTATAATGGGTCTGATGAGGGATGAGTAGAGAGGAACAATAACCTCCTGTTAATGGGGCATTGTACTCTATAACGGGTCTGATGAGGGATGAGTAGAGAAAACAATGACCTCATGTTAATGGGGCATTGATCTCTATAATGGGTCTGATGAGGGATGAGTAGAGAGGAACAATGACCTCCTGTTAATGGGGCATTGTACTCTATAATGGGTCTGATGAGGGATGAGTAGAGGAACAATGACCTCCTGTTAATGGGGCATTGTACTCTATAATGGGTCTGATGAGGGATGAGTAGAGAAGAACAATGACCTCCTGTTAATGGGGCATTGTACTCTATAATGGGTCTGATGAGGGATGAGTAGAGAGGAACAATGACCTCCTGTTAATGGGGCATTGTACTCTATAATGGGTCTGATGAGGGATGAGTAGAGAACAATGACCTCCTGTTAATGGGGCATTGTACTCTATAATGGGTCTGATGAGGGATGAGTAGAGAGGAACAATGACCTCCTGTTAATGGGGCATTGTACTCTATAATGGGTCTGATGAGGGATGAGTAGAGAGGAACAATGACCTCCTGTTAATGGGGCATTGTACTCTATAATGGGTCTGATGAGGGATGAGTAGAGAGGAACAATGACCTCCTGTTAATGGGGCATTGTACTCTATAATGGGTCTGATGAGGGATGAGTAGAGAGGAACAATGACCTCCTGTTAATGGGGCATTGTACTCTATAATGGGTCTGATGAGGGATGAGTAGAGAAGAACAATGACCTCCTGTTAATGGGGCATTGTACTCTATAATGGGTCTGATGAGGGATGAGTAGAGAACAATGACCTCCTGTTAATGGGGCATTGTACTCTATAATGGGTCTGATGAGGGATGAGTAGAGAGGAACAATGACCTCCTGTTAATGGGGCATTGTACTCTATAATGGGTCTGATGAGGGATGAGTAGAGAAGAACAATGACCTCCTGTTAATGGGGCATTGTACTCTATAATGGGTCTGATGAGGGATGAGTAGAGAAGAACAATGACCTCCTGTTAATGGGGCATTGTACTCTATAATGGGTCTGATGAGGGATGAGTAGAGAGGAACAATGACCTCCTGTTAATGGTCGTTTTACTCTATAATGGGTCTGATGAGGGATGAGTAGAGAGGAACAATGACCTCCTGTTAATGGGGCATTGTACTCTATAATGGGTCTGATGAGGGATGAGTAGAGAGGAACAATGACCTCCTGTTAATGGGGTGTTGTACTCTATAATGGGTCTGATGAGGGATGAGTAGAGAGGAACAATGACCTCCTGTTAATGGGGCATTGTACTCTATAATGGGTCTGATGAGGGATGAGTAGAGAGGAACAATGACCTCCTGTTAATGGGGCATTGTACTCTATAATGGGTCTGATGAGGGATGAGTAGAGAGGAACAATGACCTCCTGTTAATGGGGCATTGTACTCTATAATGGGTCTGATGAGGGATGAGTAGAGAAGAACAATGACCTCCTGTTAATGGGGCATTGTACTCTATAATGGGTCTGATGAGGGATGAGTAGAGAGGAACAATGACCTCCTGTTAATGGGGCGTTGTACTCTATAATGGGTCTGATGAGGGATGAGTAGAGAGGAACAATGACCTCCTGTTAATGGGGCATTGTACTCTATAATGGGTCTGATGAGGGATGAGTAGAGAGGAACAATGACCTCCTGTTAATGGGGCGTTGTACTCTATAATGGGTCTGATGAGGGATGAGTAGAGAGGAACAATGACCTCCTGTTAATGGGGCATTGTACTCTATAATGGGTCTGATGAGGGATGAGTAGAGAAGAACAATGACCTCCTGTTAATGGGCGTTGTACTCTATAATGGGTCTGATGAGGGATGAGCAGAGAAGAACAATGACCTCCTGTTAATGGGGCATTGTACTCTATAATGGGTCTGATGAGGGATGAGTAGAGAGGAACAATGACCTCCTGTTAATGGGGCATTGTACTCTATAATGGGTCTGATGAGGGATGAGTAGAGAGGAACAATGACCTCCTGTTAATGGGGCGTTGTACTCTATAATGGGTCTGATGAGGGATGAGCAGAGAAGAACAATGACCTCCTGTTAATGGGGTGTTGTACTCTATAATGGGTCTGATGAGGGATGAGTAGAGAGGAACAATGACCTCCTGTTAATGGGGAATTGTACTCTATAATGGGTCTGATGAGGGATGAGTAGAGAAGAACAATGACCTCCTGTTAATGGGGCATTGTACTCTATAATGGGTCTGATGAGGGATGAGTAGAGAGGAACAATGACCTCCTGTTAATGGGGCATTGTACTCTATAATGGGTCTGATGAGGGATGAGTAGAGAGGAACAATGACCTCCTGTTAATGGGGCATTGTACTCTATAATGGGTCTGATGAGGGATGAGTAGAGAGGAACAATGACCTCCTGTTAATGGGGCATTGTACTCTATAATGGGTCTGATGAGGGATGAGTAGAGAAGAACAATGACCTCCTGTTAATGGGGCGTTGTACTCTATAATGGGTCTGATGAGGGATGAGTAGAGAGGAACAATGACCTCCTGTTAATGGGGCATTGTACTCTATAATGGGTCTGATGAGGGATGAGTAGAGAAGAACAATGACCTCCTGTTAATGGGGCATTGTACTCTATAATGGGTCTGATGAGGGATGAGTAGAGGGGAACAATGACCTCCTTTTTTCTAGTGGAGACCCCTTTTGTGATGAGGTGTGTCATGTAGAAGGATTTCCTGACTACTGTGGTGATGTGGTTATCAAAGGACAGACTACTGTCCACCTGTGTTCTGAGGTCTCTTATCACACTTTCAGTGTTTAGTGAGCTATCGCCTATGTGGTACTTCATGGGTACCGAGTTTTTCCCAAAGAGGATGACAATGCACTTCTTGGCATTGAGCTTGAGACCATGACTTTGACACCGAGCATCTGTCTCTGTGAGACCCTTTTGTAGGATGTCTACATCATTATGTGATTCTAATATGGCTCCCAATTTGCAGTGATCTGTGAACTTTGTTAGCGAAAGACCTTTTCTGTTGGCCTGCACTTCTGAGAAGTAGATTCAGAACAGGAGTGGACCCAGGACCAAACCCTTTGGTTCTCCACTCTTCACTGGTCTGAAATCAGACTTGGAGTCGGCTACTTTTACTGTGTGGGTTCTGTCAGTGAGCCAGTTGGCCACCCATCTTGTGACATAGGGATTTATGCCCAGTTTAGCAAGTTCATCTATAATTCCAGAGTGGGGGATGGTATCAAACGCCTTGGCGAGGTCAAGATAGGCTGTGTGCACTACCTTGCCCTCGTGTATGGCTCTAGTGACTGCTTCAAAGAAGTCACTCAGGTTTAGTAGACATGATCTAACTTTTACAAACCAAAACTGAGGGGTCCAGGGTTTGGAGGTTACCTATGTATTTGTTTATAAGCTCCAAGATGATACGTTCCATGGCCTTGCAGAGCAGGCTCATCAGGCTAATGGGGCATTAGTTTCTGGGATCTGTGTGGGTTAAGGTGACCGCTTAGGATAAGTAGTTTGGTGGGGTGGAAATTTGGATGGGTTATGGATAGGGGAGATAAACTGAGGAGTATGGAGTACATAATGGTGACTCCACCACCTTTTCTAAACATTATGTCTTGCTGGTAGATATTGTAATGGGGGGGCATGGGGAGGATTTCAGAGTTTGAGATGTGCGGCTTTAACCATGTTTCAGATAGGGTTTAGGATGTGTGGGGAATGGAAAGTAATCCAGGAGTGTAGTTCTGTGGTTTTAGTTGGGAGCCTGTGTATGTTAATTCAGTATATGCTAAGATGTTTTGGATTGGGGTGAGGGAAACTTTTGAGACTGGTGGCTGTTGGGATGGTGGAGGAAGTTGTAGGAGAAGCAGAACCTGGACTGGAGTGGAATATCCCCATCAGTTAGAAGTGTGTTTGGTAGTGGAGGAGGTTTGCAGTGATACTGGTAGTGGTTGGGACATACGTATTTTAGCTTTAGCTTATGTGGTAAGGGAGTGTGTGCTAAGATTTTGTATTTGTCAGGTTGGGTAGGGGAGATGTTGAAAACAGATGTGAGATAGAGCATGTGGAGGATGATTCTTTTTGTTGAATGGAGAGTGTATTAGTAGTTGGAGGTTGGAAGTGGTGGAGTTGTGATGGGTAGCAGGTGAGTGAAATGAGGATTTAAAGTAAAGGGGATAGTAGGTAGATTACAGCCATGGTATACATTAGAGTTGTAAGAAATAGCAGTAATCTGATTAGACGTAGTGTAAAAGGAAAAGGGTGGGGCTGTGTGAGGTAATGGAGCAGGGATTAGGTAACTGGATGAGGTGGGTTGGGTTTTATATTTAGGTAGAGAGTGTAAATTAAAGTGGGGATGCATAGGAATGTGGGTAATGCAGGGGAGCGGAGTGAGCCAGAGTGCAGCAAAGATGAATGGAGTGGGCTTCCACCCTGTTCAAGGATTGGAATATGAATCTAAAAATCTTATTTTTATACTGTCTGACATTACTTACTGGCCATATTTAATGGCATCATTTATTGGCATCCTGTGTATACCCATATCTCTTCATCCAGAAACAGTTATAGCCATCATATTGAAGCCATTTTGCAACCTGCAACTGTAATAGAGTGGTACTGATTTTTGAGTATTTTTAGTTACTTTTAAACTATAGCTATAAATCAGACACAAACGTGCTGCCATATACCCTGAGGTATCTTTGTAGCATAACTGAATGAAAAGGACTTCAAGCTTGCAAGGAGAACTGGATCAGTCAGTTCCTCATCTGTATTAACTTACAAAGGTTTCCCCTGCTCCTTGAACTATTCATAGTTTTCATAGTTTAGTACTAGGCTAATTGCCCTTGCGAGTCATTTTAAGCCTGGCCAATTATGCTCTGTGAGATTCAAACCCTGAACCTTGTGTTTGTAAGGCAAACACCTTACCCTTTAGGCCACCCTCCAGCTATTACAAATTACTGTGACATGACATCCGTTGTCCAAGTGTACTAGTTACTGCTCTCCACACCTTCCATCAAACTAGTTAAGAAAGTGTGACTTGGGCAGCTCCCCTTACCCAAGCATTTACTTAAATGAAAGATGTGTGGAAAGGAATACATGTCTATTGCAGCAGCAGCAGCAAAAAAGTCATGTTTAATAGAAGTGTCAGTTGTAGTCTGGGTCCCTCTGATGTGCAAGCATTGCTTTTAGCACCTTGAATAGCAGACATTAATGGACAGCATTTCTACAGGGTAGTCTGCCTTAAAAAGATAAACATTTAAGAATGTGCATATATTTTACAGTGTTCTTGTTACCCCCATTGCTGACTACATGCACACTGTAGTGAGTATAGTGTACACTTGCCCACATCTGTGGTTCACGTATCTCCTGACATTCCATCTGCTGGTGGTAGCTGGTTATTATTTACTCCCCCACCTCATGCACTGAAGATAGTTTGTCACTTTGCACTCTGTTGCCTTAATTACTGAACATAGTTTGTTGTTATCCATTTCACCACCTCATCAAGTGAGTATATTTTTAGTTATATCACCTGCCACTTCATCCAGTGAGAGCATTTTGCTTGTTCTATGCTTTTCTACCACATCCAGAAATGCTTTGGGCTAGAGGCTGCTTCTCAGAAATGTTTCAGTCCAGAGGCAAGAACAGACTGTTTGTTTGATAAGTAGGTAGCATTGGCAGAATCTATTGCAGTTTCAGTTTATAGCTGCTTGTCATGAAGGGACATGTCAGTACAACACCATGGAAAAGTACAGCAAACACTATATTTCTTGGCTTGCCTATTAAAAATACAGGGAGTAAACACAATTCTGTATGCTCATTGCTTCAAAGTCTTGCCTCTTTAGTCGGTATCATACAGACTTCTGAGAGGTCATCTTTGCCTGGCACATAAGGCATCCCTGGACCCTGCCTTGGTGAATCCTTTTCATATCCACAAAACAAGCAGCATCAGAACTACTTGATTAAAATACCAAATGCTGCTTGCAACATAAATAGGACATGTTGGAGAGACAGATATGTGTCTCAGAGAATTCCCATTGTCTGGAACAGGATCCCCATCCATGTGAAGCAGAGTTCCTCCCTAACCCTATTTAAGCAGAAATTGGAGCAATGCATGGGTAACTAAAAATTTGCCCCATGGTCTGGCTACTATGCCTATGATGGACATAAGCAGCTAGTAAAGGACCCCATATAAATCAAATATAAATCAAATTTGTAGGACACATTTGGGCTTTACTGCTAGGCTTTTAAGGGCCCTAGTGGTGGTTGGCCTAGTATACACCTATGAACCTATAAGTGCTGTAGTAGTGTGTTTGTGTCATGTAGATGCATAATAGACCTATTTAAGGCTTTCACTCTATTAAGTATAAGAGTATTAGAGTTTATGGTAGGCATTGCTCTATTGTTCTGCAGGAAAGAATATGTATATTACTTGTACTGTATGTTACCTGGACATTTGAGTTCTATTGCAAATATGAACTGTAGGCTGCAAATATGCGACACAGTTTGTTTTACAATTACTTTCCACATGCATATCTGTACTTTCACAAGCACACTGCACATTGCACATATTTGCCTCAATGGCATACATATTATGCAGTATCAGTAGTTACTGCATATGACAGTGTTGGTGCACTTCATATGTGTTTAGAACAGCTATGCCCATGCATATTGTAGCAAAACAATCAGCAGATATGTTACCATTACATAGACTGATAACATGTTTAGCACAAGTATATGTCTTTGCAGAAATGTTTATATGAAATCCATTGATATTCACAAATATATGCATATAGTAGGCATGGATACAGAAAGCAGTTTCTCAGCTGTTGCTGATGTGCTGTGAAATAACCATAAATATCCCCGGTACAGGATGTTTGACTAACTGTGCAATTGTATGGTCATGATGATGTAGGGCTTTTGTGCAACTAGATTTTTACTTGCAGTGATTGTGATATATGCAAAGAAGCAGATAGGCATTGCTATAACCACAGTAATTTACACATCACATGAAGGTGCACCACATCTGCATGCAAATGCTGTCAGTGGGCACAGATGAAATGTATTTTGAAGAATGTCTTTATTACAGTCTGTGTGCAGTTTCCCAATATGCATCTATTATGAATGTAGTAGACCTGCAACTGTGTGCATCTGTAGATCTATATATAAATATGTGAAACACTGGCCACATGTTTTTTTAACTTTGCTGATGTCAGTAAATATGTATGTCAGGTGAGTGTCACTGATGTTTACTTATGCCAAGGCTGTACACCTATGACACCATGTGTAGTACCAGACCATGCAGACACACACACACCATGCTGCCCCTGATAAAGCTGTCACCTTATGGTGGTGGAACAGTTATGGGAATGCATATTGTACCAAAATAATCAGCACATAATGTGTAGAACATTATCATGAGGGAATGTGTATGGTAAGCAGTGTATTATATGGGTCAGTAGCACATTATCATGAGGGAATGTGTAAGGTAAGCAGTGTATTATATGGGTCAGTAGCACATTATCATGAGGGAATGTTAAGGTAAGCAGTACATTATATGGGTCAGTAGCACATTATCATGAGGGAATGTGTAAGGTAAGCAGTGTATTATATGGGTCAGTAGCACATTATCATGAGGGAATGTGTAAGGTAAGCAGTGTATTATATGGGTCAGTAGCACATTATCATGAGGGAATGTGTATGGTAAGCAGTGTATTATATGGGTCAGTAGCACATTATCACGAGGGAATGTTAAGGTAAGCAGTGTATTATATGGGTTAGTGGTACATTATCACGAGGGAATGTGTATGGTAAGCAAGAGTGAAACAACCCTTCTAAGACTAATAAATCTAAACGAACTAGTACATTCCTGTACTGAATAACCTGCATAATTCCTCCTGGAAGCTTTGGAAACTTGAATGATCCTGAATTCCACCTAAAGGATATAGTGAAACAACCCTTCTAAGACTAATAAAGTACGTTTATATCCAGCTACCTGTACCTTACACCACTATACAGCTTTAATGGTTCTGTCTTGCTAGGCCAGCTTCCCACCCAGAATAGCCAGCAGCCACCTTGCCTCTTTTTATTCCCTTCTTGCTCTCTGTAGCTAATCCTTTATCCAGCCTTCTCTCTCTCTGTGATACTTCCTTAATCTAACTCCTCTCTATCTGTTCTGTAGGTGAACACTTACCTGTACCATAGCGACCATCCACTAGGTGGCGCTCTATCCTTAGCCTTCTACATTCCAACTGCCCTCCAAATTCATTACCTAACAGCCCCAACCTGCTACTACGGTTTTACTTTCTCTGAACCATTCTATCGCCCTTACACCCATATCCCAGGGTACCTTTTCCACACTAGAACTCTTTACTTCCCTACTTTTCTTGCTCTAGCCTCATGCCATACTTCTACGGACTTACCTTTTGATATACTTGCTTATATTACCTGCTTTACACATTGTCTTCCTTGACAACTCTCACTCTTAGCTACTACCTAGCTGAAACAACTACCATATTCTCTGCTTAGCCTCTGCTCTTTTTCCATCCTCTATAGCTACTTTTAACCTAGTTACTCCTCTCATCTATCCAGCGTGCTATCAGGACTTCTACTTCCCACCTACCACATTATCTCAGTGTTCTTCCACCATACTTCTCCTATTACTACACTCTCTATGCTCCTCCCTCTATTGTAATCACCCCTTGTTTTTTACCTTACTCCTCTCTTGCATATTCTGCCCTGTCCCACTGTTGCGGTTTACTCCACCCCCTACACTACAACATCCTGTCTGAAGTTTTAAATCTGCCCCACACTTAGGGATGCCATCTTTCTTACCCTGTGTTCTTACCAGGCTGCTGTGCTCTCTGCATCGGGCTCCTGTCCTATTATACAAGTAAGCATTGTATTGTTCTATGGGAACCATTAATAGATGCCTATCCAACTAAGATATACTGTTTTGCCTAAGCATATGTGCTAAATCTGAAGGAACTGTATATGTATACTGTAATCATGTTAACTGCTGCAGAAACACTCTAATATATTAGCGACTGCATATAAGGAGTGTGCATGCTTCTAGCCTGAGGTTTACTTAGCCAGTATATGTTTTGTAAATCTTTTCATGCTGTAAATGAGTTTTCCGTAGAATACAGCATGTTTAATCAACTGCTCTGGTTGCCTCTACTTACGCTAACTTAACTGCTGCTGAAACGCTCTAATACATTAGCGACGGCATATGTGGAGTGTGTATGCTACTACCTTGAGGTTACTTAGCCACTATATGCTTTTTTTAAATCTTTTCATGCTGTAAATGTGTTTTCTGTGGAATGCAGCGTGCTTAATCGACTGTTCTTGTAGCCTCTAGCTTAACTGCTGCTTAAACGCTCTAATACATTAGCGACGGCATATGTGGAGTGTGTATGCTACTACCTTGAGGTTACTTAGCCACTATATGCTTTTTTTAAATCTTTTCATGCTGTAAATGTGTTTTCTGTGGAATGCAGCGTGCTTAATCGACTGTTCTTGTAGCCTCTACTTACGTTAGCTTAGCGACTCAGCATGTGGAATATTATCATGGTTTGCTGAACTTCTAGTACTCTGATACATGTTATCCTCTACAACTAGCTAAGCATTGTATTTAATTCTCCACTCTTCCTGCCACCACTCACGCTACTATAGCGACTCAGCATGAGTAAAACCAAGTAAGGTTTATCGACATTGATATATGTGTTTGCCCCTACAATCCTGGAAACTACTGTTAACAAACCTATTGCATCGCATAAGGATACTTAGCCTTTACATTCCTAACAACTGATTTGTACGAGCCTATTCCTCACGTGTTCCTGACATAGCTCAAATGTAGCTTGGGTTTACACGCTAAATTATATTGAATACACGTTGCCCACAAGGAATGCATCCAGGGACATAATAATCTCATATGCCTAACCCTACAAACTAAAGACCAGTACTACAAATCAAAGACTTTCTATAGATGTACCTACTACTGTTTTTTTTATCTCTGCAAGTTTTACAACTGTTGATTCTCAAATGTACCTGTTTTGTACTGTGTCTAAGTGATTTTACAGTGTTGGTTTATTCTGATGTACTATTGCATATCTAACTAGTGCCTGTTATACCTCTCTGCTTATCCCTGTTTCAACTAATGGCTTACTATCTCCTCTCTCACCCTACTTTCTTTAGTCTAAACGAACTAGTACATTCCTGTACTGAATAACCTGCATAATTCCTCCTGGAAGCTTTGGAAACTTGAATGATCCTGAATTCCACCTAAAGGATATAGTGAAACAACCCTTCTAAGACTAATAAAGTACGTTTATATCCAGCTACCTGTACCTTACACCACTATACAGCTTTAATGGTTCTGTCTTGCTAGGCCAGCTTCCCACCCAGAATAGCCAGCAGCCACCTTGCCTCTTTTTATTCCCTTTTTGCTCTCTGTAGCTAATCCTTTATTCAGCCTTCTCTCTCTGTGATACTTCCTTAATCTAACTCCTCTCTATCTGTTCTGTAGGTGAACACTTACCTGTACCATAGCGACCATCCACTAGGTGGCGCTCTATCCTTAGCCTTCTACATTCCAACTGCCCTCCAACTTCATTACCTAACAGCCCCAACCTGCTACTATGGTTTTACTTTCTCTGAACCATTCTATCGCCCTTACACCCATATCCCAGGGTACCTTTTCCACACTAGAACTCTTTACTTCCCTACTTTTCTTGCTCTAGCCTCATGCCATACTTCTACGGACTTACATTTTGATATACTTGCTTATATTACCTGCTTTACACATTGTCTTCCTTGACAACTCTCACTCTTAGCTCTACCCGCTCCGTTAAGCCTCACTCCGCTCCCCTCCCTACCCCCAATTCCCACCCACCCCCAGGGGTCCTACCTTTATACTGCTAGTTGACACACCCCTAACTATCCCTCCCAATCAAACACATGACATCACTAACCAACCCAAATCTATCCTTTGAAAACCACACCCACTAATTATCTACACCTCCTCCCCTATCTTTTCTCTTCTACTACTGCCTACAATATACCTCATACTAAGTCCTACTTTTACCCATTCTCTATGACTATACCAAGCACTTCACCACTCCTCAAACAGCTCATCAGCTTATCACTTTTATCTTTTCTTATAATTACTTACATCCTAACCTCATATGAATACCCATTGAACTCTTCATATTCATCCCACTCAAAGTACACCAGTACATATATATCACCTCTCTCTCCTTTTCTTTTCAACCTTAACACAAAACCCAACTATCTATATGCCAAATACCATAGAATAACTCACCTCAAGTTAAATATACCTAAACCTAGGAAAATATCAGACATCTACTACTTACTCCATCACTCTAAATACCTCAATTTCCTTAACCTATTGTTAGATGGAGATATCCATCCTAATCCAGGCCCACAACCTAATAAAACAAAAACACCCATACTACTAGACAAAACTATGTCTCTCTCTCTCTCCAAACCCAACAACTCTCTTTCCATTGCCCATCTTAATATACGAAGTATTTGTAACAAAATTAGTCAAATCCATGCCCTCCTTGAAACCCATCAATTTGATATGTTGTGCTTAACTGAAACATGGCTAAAGCCATCAATCAAAGACAATGAAATTAGCCCACCCAGATATAATATCATTAGACATGATCGTACTACCAAAAAAGGAGGAGGCGTAGCTATTCTCTACAAAACACAACTCCAACTTAGTACTTTAGATCTGACTCTAAACCTTGATAACAATGCTGAAATAATTAGCTCCAAACTCCAGGTTAATAATACTAAAGCCATAAATATCATATGTGCATATCTCCCTCCTGGAAACAATATTAACACACTTGAACATATCCTCAACTCACTCTCTACCAACCTCCCTCAAGAAACAATAGTCTTAGGAGATTTTAACATCAATTGGTTCTCCTGTAACAGTCCTAACCCCACCTCCCATATAAACCTATATGGATTTAAACAACTCATTAGTAGTCCTACAAGAACCAATAAAACTAACAATAAAGAAACCATTCTAGACTGGATTCTCACTAATACTCCACAACAAACCTATCAATTAGGCATCCTTCCAGATGACCTAAGTGACCACTCACTAACTTACATCATTAGACACAAATCAAACCTAGCCTTACCCACCACCTACAAAACACTAAGATCTAAAAAACGATTCAATTCTGATCAGTTTCTCACTGAACTAAAACAATGTAATTGGTCCCAACTAAAACTTCTTCCACTAAATGATGCTGTCGAATACTTTAATTCTATATTCCTCTCCATACTAGACAACCATGCCCCAAGCCGCACTATTAGAACCAAAGCTAAAACAGCTCCCTGGCTATCCAACAATACTAAGCAGAAAATTATTCTTAGAAACAAAGCATGGGATAAATGGCGCTCCACTAAAAATCTAACTGACATCCACAAATTCAGAGAGCTTAGAAATAGTACAAAAAAAGCCATCCTGGCAGACAAAAAGAACTATTACTTTCAACTACAACAAACCACCAAAAAAGAACCCAAAAAATTCTGGGCTAGTATTAATAATCTTCTATCCCCAGGTCAGTCACGTACTCCAAATCCCCAGGACTCTAATCCAGACAATCCCAAACAAATAGCTAATGACTTCAATTCTTTCTTCACCAATACCATCCAAACTGTAGCAAATCACTTACCTCCGGACATCTCTAAATTACCCTCTCCTGCTCCACATAATTTTCTTCCCCTTTCACTGCAACCTGTACCTACCTCATTTATCCTATCCTTACTCCAGAAACTTAGACCCACCACACCCTCTGCAGACAAACTTCCTGCAGAATTTCTGCAGATAGCAGCTAAAGCTATTGCTTACCCCATCTCAATCCTGATTAATAGATCTATAAAGGAAGGAATCTTCCCTTCCATCTGGAAAATATCTCACATCATCCCACTACACAAAGGGGGCAATTCTAATGACTTCTCTAATTTTCGTCCCATAGCATTGCTATCACCTATAGCCAAAATTATGGAAAAGTGCATCCATAAACAACTCCTTAACCACCTTCTCCATAACAACCTACTTGCTAACAGTCAACATGGTTTCAGACCTTCTCACAGTACCACTACTGCATTACTCTCCTTTACCAACACAATCAATCATAACCGTAACAACACTAACCCATCATCTTCCATCTTCATTGATCTTTCAAAAGCTTTCGACATGGTAAATCACAAGCTCCTTCTGCACATACTACAATCTCTCTCAATTCATCCATCTTCCTTATCCTGGTTTACATCTTACCTAGAACATTGTCAGCAGGCAGTACTTTGGAAAGATTCACTATCGACTCTCCTTCCCATCTCCTTAGGAGTACCCCAAGGGTCTATACTTGGCCCACTCCTATTTTCTATATTTATTAACGACCTACAGTCAGCTATTCCAAACACTACTTGCATACAATATGCAGACGATTCCACGATAATCTGCACTGCTTCCTCTCAGACTGAACTCCAGTCACTTACCCAAAAAGCTTTTTCCACTGTTGAACACTGGTTCTCTGACCGTTCCCTTCTCCTTAACCCAAAGAAAACCAAGTTGCTATTGTTCTCTCCTACACACAAATCAAGCTCTCTTAACTTCTCTATTACTTCCTCTGATAACACCCTGATTTCTCCTGATGCTACTACAAAACTACTAGGAGTAACTATTGACAACAATCTCAATTTTGATTCTCATATAAACAACACAATAAAAACAATAAACAAAAAGACTGGTTCCCTCTATAGAATCAAATCATTCCTTACACCTGAAGCTCGGACCACCTTAGCCAGTTCTCACCTTATCTCTACCCTTCTATATGCTTCCACTATTTATACCAATCTCTCGAAATATAACCTCAAGAAACTTAGCACATCCTACCATAATATTGCCCGATTTGCCTCAGGATCTCTCTTCAGAACCCATCACTGTCATAACCTAAAACAACTAGGCTGGCTGGAACTTCCTAACAGGCTGACTTATCAACAGCTCTTAACTGCTCACAAAATTCTTTATCAGCCTGCTAAAACACCTGTTCTCTCCAACCTCATTACACCATATAATAACTTGAAACAGCTACGCTCTGCAAACAAACTACTGGTTAATACTACCATACCCAATAACTCTGCTGGCAATAGCGTTTTTTCTAACTCTGTTGGACATATATGGAGCAAACTACCATCTGATATCTCATCTTTGTCTAGTCCTCTACTCTTTAAAAAACAACTAAAGACACATCTTAACAAGCAGTGGCTTTGCTCCTGTAACAACCCAGACTAACCTGTCTTGTATCCTTCCCGCCTAAACTCCTCCTCACATAACACACTAGAGAGATAAAAAAAAAAAAAACTTTTACTACTTTTTTCTAATTTTTCAATATTAGAAACTTATATCTTAGAATCTGTATAGCAAATATATGTTATAACTTTGTTTTAACTTGCCTTTCTCCAAAGATTTTATGTCCTGTCTTAATGTTTTAAGAATTTTAAACTTGTTTAGACCATTACTGTGTATTATTTGTAAATTTCGTTGGAGCTTTTCTCCCCTGGGCCTCCACTGAAAATGGACATATATCCAGCTGGACTAGCCCGGTCAACAAATGTAAAATAAAAAAATAAATAAAAAATATGGGTCAGTAGCACATTATCACAAAGGAATGTGTAAGGTAAGCAGTGTATTATATGGGTCAGTAGCACATTATCACGATGGAATATGTATGGTAAGCAGTGTACTATATGGGTCAGTAGCACATTATCATGAGGGAATGTGTAAGATAAGCAGTGTATTATATGGGTCAGAAGCACATTATCATGAGGGAATGTGTAAGATAAGCAGTGTATTATATGGGTCAGTAGCACATTATCACAAGGGAATGTGTAAGGTAAACAGTGTGTTATATGGGTCAGTAGCACATTATCATGAGGGAATGTGTAAGCTAAGCAGTTTATTCTATGGGTCAGTAGCACATTATCATGAGGGAATGTGTAAGGTAAGCAGTGTATTATATGGGTCAGTAGCACATTATCACGAGGGAATGTGTGAGGTAAGCATGGTATTATATGGGTCAGTAGCACATTATCATGAGGGAATGTGTAAGGTAAGCAGTTTATTATTTGGGTCAGTAGAGACTGAAATTTTGCCCATGACATGCCATATCAGAATGTAGGCATGGTACTGATGTGGCATTTATATCCATTATCACATGTGCCTATGTCTATATATTATCATATATGTGATAAAATATCAACAGATGTAGCATGGCATATTTCTTTTTTTTCTGTCTATAAATCACTGCATGTTGATCCAGAGACTACACTGATCAGAACAACAGTGCATGAGGATATGTAGAGTTTCATTTGACTATATCAGTTAATAATGTACATCAAAATGTAGATTCTTGCTTGGTCCCATAGAGGTTTACACAAAATGTGTGCCCATCCTTTCATGGTACAGTTCTGTGTACATTTGTAAAAATACAAGCGTAGCTTCCCAGGAATGTGTGCTCCCTTTGCAGTAAAACAGTAAAATAACCAAACCAACAAGGCAAACGGGCACACAAGGGCAGAGCAAGGTATTCCACATAAATAAAGTCGACGTAGTCCAAACAGTGAATCCAAAAACGTTTTTATTTAAGAAAACTGGCAAGCACTTTCACCCTCGTGGGCTTCTTAAAGCCAAAACAAATTCATTCTGAAAAACGCTTCATATATACAGATAAGTAATGACATCATATCCTTGAAACTAATTAACTAATCAATCCATTTCTACCTTAAAAAACGTAAACAAACTATACTATGGGTAAAAAATGTAAATAGTCATGAAGGCAGTAATAAAAAGTGATATACATGTATTAAAAGTGATATACATGTATTAAAAGTGCTTCATGACTTAAAATGGAACTACTAATAATTCTACGAAATCCCTTATAACATAGATTATAATATAATAAAATATATAATATATATATATATATATATATATATATATATATATATATATATATAACATATTATATATTCATTTGAGCAAAATTGCTAAGCCTTCAGTTTTCTTCCCTACAACATAGGTCTCATGGGGTCTTTATCATTAAGTCCCTGTTTCCTATCCACCCTCAACCTTATGATCCATTTCACCTCACACTGCTCAGTGTAATTCCTAACATCCCCACCCCTCTGTCTAGGTGTATTAACTTGCCTGACCAAATACTTAAAATGATGTTGTTCAGAGGTCTCAATAATATGTTTAGATACAGCATTTCTGCTCGATTTAATACGAATATTGTTCTGATGTTCCCAAATTCTGTCTCTTAACCTCCTGTCAGTTTTACCAACATAAAATGCTGGACATAATAGACAGTAGGCTAAGTAAACAACATGTTCTGAGTTGCATGTAGCTCTAGCTTTAAACTTAAAACATTGCAAGCTGGTGGGGTGTGTAATACTTGCACTGGTGTCTATAAAATCACAAAAATGACATCTATTACAAGGCATGATACTGCAGTGTGAGACATGGGACAACTTAGGTGTAAAATTATTAGGATAACATAGGAGTCTATGAAGGTTCATCCTATTCTTAGAGATAAAACGGGGTCTCTCACCCACTATATCTCTAATATGTGGTAAGGACACCCCAATGCTTTGAAAATATATTTCTAATATCATTCACATCGTCTGTATAATAAAAGGAGACCTCAGTCTCCATAGCACAAGTGGGTGGATCAACATGTATATTACCTTCATTGTTCTGTAAATGACCTTTATCCATGAAATATGTCAAAGCCCTATCCCGTCTCAAAATATCAACTCCATCAAAACCATCCAAAATTTCTCTCTGGCTATATGACCTGTTCAGCAATCTATGTTGTAAATCAGATAGCTCACCATGAAATGCTTCTTCACTAGGGTTGAGGCGTGAAACTCACATAGCTTGTCCTTTAACTCCATTTTTGAATAGAAAACCAGGATGCATACTGCTCCTATGTAACAATGCATTCCTATAGCATGGCTTGCTATGAACCCCTGTATTAAGTAGGCCACTAGGCAATCTTTCTATATACACATCCAAATAAGGTACAGATGTCAAAGATGTATTCATTGTGAACCTAAGGTATGGGGTAAGTGTATTAATATCATCATAAAACCTCTGTAATTCTCTATCATCAGCTGTCCAAACTAAAAAGAGTTCATCCACAAAACGTACATATAAGATCACATACTTTTCAAAACTGCAAAACTTAAAAAAACTTGTTCCTCTCCCAATCAGCCATAACTAAATCGGCTTAGCTATTGGCACACAAGGTGCCCATGGCTATGCCATCTTTCTGTATATAGCCCACTTGGTCAAAAAATGAAAACATTGTTCTTCAATATAACACCCAAAAGCATACATAGTGTATCTATGTGCAATGGGGTATAGTCAGAACATCTTCCTAGACATCTACGTATACATTCAATGCCTTCATCATTGGGGATGACAGTGAACAATGACTGTACATCCAGGGTCACTAACCAATAGAGTAAATCAGGAGGCAGAACTGCCATTCTTTCATATAGCATCAAAAGAAATTGTTTATTATCTCTTAAAGTATATTCAAAACTATTCACCAAAGGTCTTAGGCATTGTTCCAAATACAATGACAATGTTTCTGTCACCCAACCTCGACCAGCAACTATAGGTCGCATTGGCGGGTTCAAAGAATCTTTATGAACCTTGGGCAAGCCTTGTATACTAGGAATAAGGGGGTGTTGAACTTGAAGAAAATTATATTGTTCCTCACTAATCATACCACTATGAAAGAGATCTAATAATAGTCCAGAGATATTTGAAATATACCTTCCCACTTCATTTATATCTATAATGGAGTAGAACTGGGAGTCACTTAACATGTTCACCATGCTCTCCAGGTATTTCACCCTGTCCATCACCACCACAGGTCCCCCTTATCTGCAGGTATAATAGCAATGGTGGGATCATTCCTAAGTGTATTCAAGGCTGTTCCTAACCTAGTACTTAAATTACCATAATATCTCCTGTCCTTAGTTTCATTACTGTAATTATGTAAATCTTCCTCCACGAGCTTCGAGAATGCATCAACCAATGGTTGGAATGTAAGTGCTGGGCTTCTTCAAAGGGAATCTTTCATTAGACTGTGGGTGGTTCCCAAAGTCAAGTTTCAACTGTGCATTCCAACTAAACAATTTCACATCCATAACTGAATCAGTGAGGTCACTCTTCATAGAGGGAATAAAAGTGAGGACCTTATTCAAGAACTCTAATTCATCACAAGATAAAACTCTGCTAGATATATTCCACACTAACGATTTGCTGCCTTCTCACACATCTTCTTGAGTGTGGGGCCTATGTGTTCCTCCCCTGAAACTTTCCGTTTCTGCCTCCCCCTGCTCATGGACCTGTTCCTGCCACCTCTCTGAAAGTCGCTGATGGGGAAAGGGGTAGGGCCATTGCTATCAGTGTTCCCCTGATTAAAATTATGGGGTATTTTCCTTCTAACATTTGGTTGACATCAGTTTTCTATGTTCTGATCTGTCAGCCATAAAGAACATAGGTTCATAGGTTCATACTAGGCTATCTGCCATAGGGCAATTATAAGCCTAGCCAGAATGTGTTTGGCTTTCGCCACCCATTTTAAATTTATTTTGCTATGCCCTTTTTCGAGTTTAGTATACTGTGCCTCTGTCTAACAGTGGCACATGAGTGATACCCGGGGTAAACCTACGATCCCCCATCCACTCATCAAGATTCCTCTTGAAGAGAGTGAATGAGGGACTCTGCCTAACCTGGACTGGGATTTTATTACAGAGTGAATGGAGCCTCTGGGTTATGAATTTGTCCCTCAGGCATGTCCTATTTACTTCAGTGCTGAGGTTCAAGTCTCTCGAGCACGTAGCTCGATGGGATTTGGATTTTCTGAGGTGCAGCATGTCCATTAATTCCGGGTTGGACATGGCTTTATACGTCAGGCACAGATCGCCTCTGAACAGGCGGTATGCCACTGAGTAGAGCTGGAGTTTCTTTAACTGGGCAGCATATGGCATCTGTTTGAGCCCTTTGATCCTCTTGGTGTGGTACTTTTGGGGTCTTTCCAGTTGCTGCAGGTGTCTGGTAAGATACATCCCAAAAGGGGTCTTGTACTCAATTATGGGCCTGATGAGGGATGAGTAAAGAGGCACGATGACCTCCCCTGATCTAGATGTGAATCCCTTCATGATTAGGTGGGCTATATAAAATGTTTTTCTAACCACTTTGGCCACGTGGTTGTCAAATGAGAGATTGCTATCAACTTAGGTCCCCAGGTCCCTAATTACTTCTTCTGTACTTAATGGATTACCACCTATGTGGTAATTTGTGGGCACTTTGTTTTTGCCAAAGCAGATGGCTATACACTTTTTGGCATTTAGCTTGAGGCCATGGCTCTGGCACCAGTTGTCTGTTTCTATGAGGCCCTTTTGGAGGATGCTTGTGTCAGCTGGAGAGCCGATTATGGCACCCAGTTTGCAGTCATCTGCAAACTTGGTCAGCCACAGTCCTTCCGTGTTGGCCTGTACCTCCGAGAAATATATACCGAACAAGAGAGGTCCCAGGACTGAGCCTTGTGGGACACCACTTGTAACTGGTTTGGTGTCTGACATGGCTCCAGCAATTCTAACCATGTGGGTTCTGTCCTTGAGCCAGTTTGCAATCCATCTAGTGACATAGGGGTTTATATTTAAGCTGGTGAGCTTATCTATAATGCCCAAGTGGGGTATTGTATCGAAGGCTTTTGCGAGGTCCAGGTAGGCTGTGTGGACTACCTTCCCTCATCAATGGCCTTGGTGACTGTTTCAAAGAAATCAACCAGGTTTAAGAGGCAGGATCTGCCCTTAACAAAGCCGAACTGTGTAGGATCCAGTGTCTGTAGGTCCCCAATATCTTTATTTATGAGGTCCATGATGATCCTTTCCATAGCTTTGCAGACCAAGCTAGTCAGGCTTATGGGGCGATAGTTTCCAGGATCCGTTGAGGCACCACCTTTATGGAGAGGGACCACTGTTGCTGTACACCACTCTCTGGGCACATATCCTGTAGTATGGCTGAGATTGAACAGTAGTTTTATGTTTGGGTTTAGCTCTTCTTGGAGTTCATGTAGGACACAGCCCGGGACACCGTCTGGTCCCATTGATGCTGTGTTTTTTGCTTTGGAGAGGGCAGCATTTACCTGAGCATCTGAGATGTCAGGGGGGCAGCACTCTGCTGGGATAGATATTTGCCCTTTTGGTGGGGGGGGAGAAGTTTGCGCTGAACCTGTCAGCTAGGATGTTGGCAATGTCTGTGGGTTCGGTGTATTTTTTGTCATTTTGGACTAATTCTGAGCATATCTGGGAATTACCACCCAGGTTCCTGACATAACTAAAGAAAGCCTTGTGATTTTCCTTAGTGTCCTAAGCAATGTTTCTCTCAAAGCTGGCCTTAGACAATTTTATGAGTGCCTGTAGTTTTTTGCTAATACTGATCAGTGATGCCTTCCCTTTTTGGGATTTTGCTCTATCATTTAGCAGCTTCCTCCTTTTATTTTATAGTTTGTTTATGGCTGTGGTCCACCAGACAGGATGTCTGCCTTAGGAGGATTGGGTCTTGGTTTTATTTGGGATCGCATGATCCGTGCATTCCTGAAGGTGTACACAGAATGCGTTTATAAAGGATTCTGTGGTCTGGGACATATTTTCCACAGGCCCAGGGGCTTTGAAGGATTCCACCTCGGTTTTGAGTAGTGTGAAATTTGCTTTAAAGAAGTTTTTCACTGTGGTTTTCTGGGCAGGTGGTGGGGTCGGGATGTGAATATCCAGTGAGATTAGTTTATGGTTTGATCTTACCAGTGAGGGATAAACTTCTGGTCTGGAGCATAGAGTCCCCATGTTGGTGATGATCAGGTACGGTATGTTTTCCCCTCTTTTGGGAGTGGTAACAAGTTGTTCCATAGCATTTGAGTTTATAAATTCTAGGAACCTTTGGGCTAGGGTGTTGGAGCTAGAGTAATGCTTCCAGTCTATGTTTGGGTAGTTGAAGTCACCCAATATAATGATGTCTGGAGAGACCTTCATATTTTCCAGTGTTCTCAGGAAGGCCGAGTGGGGTTCCTGGGTTTGGGAGGGTGGTCTGTAGCAGGCTATAAACTGGAAGGCAGTTTTACCCACTGCTAGTTGCACATGGATAGTCTCTGATGCTTTGTACTTTGCCACCAACCTGGAGGTGTGGGCATCTTTGATGAATATCGATACTACCCCTCCTTTTGTGGTTCGGTCCAAGTTTTGGGGCTGAAAAGCATGGTATGAGGTATAACCTGGTAGTGCTGGGATGCTCTCTGGAGCCCTGAATCAGGTTTCTGTTAATGCACATATATCAATGTTCTCCATGCTAAGGAGAGTTTCGAGTGCATACATCTTGAGGTTTAGACTTCTGGCGTTGAGTAGCATGACTCTTAGTTTCTTATCCCTTGTGATACCTATGGAAGTGGGTTTGTCTTTTGAGCCTTGCCTAAAAAAGGCACTATGGGGGTAGCAAGAGCCTTTGCCAATATCCGAAAGCCCACATGTGACAGGTGCAAGCTGTCCCTAGCGAAGCATCGTGGCTTGTTGAGCATATCATCCCAAGCTGACAGGCATTGGATCCCCTTTGAATGACACCAGTACTTAAGCCATT
The DNA here is from genome assembly GCF_019279795.1 of Protopterus annectens. Lineage (NCBI taxonomy): Eukaryota > Metazoa > Chordata > Ceratodontiformes > Protopteridae > Protopterus > Protopterus annectens. The sequence continues at coordinate 1,880,066,291 of NC_056732.1, forward strand.
TGTTGAAATTGATCAACTTGTCTTCATATTGTGGCATCATTCTTGGTGAGGGTAAGATGCTACTCAACGTCAGTGTCATACCGGCCTGGGCTACATGCTCAGAGAGCTCCTCTATGTCTCTTTTCATGTAGTCCAGGGAGGTACGTCTCAGGTCATTCACACAAGCATGGACAATGACTGAGTCATATTTGTACTTGCCTTGCAGTGACCTGAGTGCTTGTGTTATCTGGTGGATCCTAGCACCCGACAGGCTGCTCACCATGACCCTCTTCTTGTTCAGCCTGGTGAGCGGGACGTCAGTGTGCCTGACAATAGAGTCACCTATTACAAGTGTATCAGGTGTGTTGTTTAGTCTTAAGGGCTGTGACTGTTTGGTACACTGGCTTTGTGAGATATGTGTTGCACGTGTTTTGTTTTGGGGTAGTGGTTGCTTGGGTGTCTGCTTTGGAGGTCTCTTCTGCTTAGGTAGATCTTTATTTAGAGCCTCCGAGTATGTTTTTGTGTGATTATGTGTTTGGTTTGCTGTCGTGGTAGGTCTATGTGAGACTGGAATTGTAGTGAGTGTGGTTTCCTTCTCCTCCTGACTGGTTATGCCAGTACTGAGTTGAGAGAGCTTAGCCTCCATTTTGGCTATATGGTTGCATCTCTCACATGCGTTGGAATTTGTTGGGAGGAGGAGAGGGTTGTCTGTGTACATGAGGCAGTTGTAACATTGCCTCAAGATTCCCACATTCACCAGCTGGACCGGAGAGGAGATTGACAACTGACCTTTGGACGTGCAAGAATAATATTGGGAATTCCTTTATAATTGAAAACAAGGGCCAGTGGGGCGTGAGGGTGCAGTGCTTTTAATTTTTAGTGCATGGTATGTCTCATATTGCCATTATTCCTCTGGATGCAGTTGCATGAGATAACTCTCAATAGTGTGAAAGGGTCCAACATACTCCAGAGAATGGTACACTGCCCATATGGTGTGACTGCAATGACAATGTGCTCAGACAACATGGTATACCAAACCCAGGTGGCACGTCACACACCAATATCCTATACATAGGTACTGACAACTAGACTTAATTTCTATGCACACTTATTACTGCGACAGGCTCTATATCTCACAGGGCATGTTTTGGAATGCAAGATTATATTTCTAGTACTATATAACACCTTACATAAAAAAATGTTGCATTCAATGCCCCATTCTGGCAGCTAGAAATGCTCAAAAAGGTAATACATGCATAAAGCTTTAGGTACACTATTTAGCTGGCTACATATGTGTGGATTTGGCAGTTCCATGTGTTATCACATTGCAGTGCATACGATAGATGTGGCATTCAGTAGCATATGTGGCTTTGGAGTCATGTTAATGAATGTTTATTGAAAGGGCATACCTGATCACACCAGTGGAATTACATCTCCTCCCATTCCCCAAATAAATGCATGTCTACTGGTTTACTCATTGTGAGGTGGTATGCGCAGCCATATTTCATGGATTTACATATGTAAGCATGTTAGGAGTGCTGGTAGTATGATCACATTATCCATGCAGACTGCCATAACATTATGCTCTATTCATGAACTTACATATGTAAGCATGTTAGCAGTGCTAGTAGTATGATGACATTACACATGTAGAATGCCATAACGGGATGCTCTATTCATGGACTTACATATGTAAGCATGTTAGGAGGGCTGGTAGTATGATGACATTATCCGTGCAGATTGCCTTAATGGGATGCTCTGTTCATGGACTTAAATATGTAAGCATGTTAGCACTGCTGATAGTATGATGACATTATCTGTGCAGATTGCCATAATGAGATGCTCTATTCATGGACTTACATATGTAAGCATGTAAGGAGTGATAGCAGTATCATGACATTAGCCATGCTGATTGCCATAACTGGATGCTTTATCAATAGACTTACATATGTTAGCATGTTAGCAGTGCTGGTAGTATGATGACATTATCCATGCAGACTGCCATAATGGGATACTCTATTAATGGACTAAAATATGTAAGCATGTTACGAGTGCTGGTAGTATGACATTATCTGTGCAGACTGCCATAAAGAAATACTCTATTAATGGACTTACATATGTAAACATGTTAAGAGTGATAGCAGTATGATGACATTATCCGTGCAGATTGCCATAACGGGATGCTCTATTCATGGACTAACATATGTAAGGATGTTAGGAGTGATAGTAGTATGATGACATTATACATATAGAGTGCCATAACGGGATGCTCTATTCATGGACTTACGTATGTAAGCATGTTAACAGTCCTAGTAGTATGATGACATTTTCAGTGCAGATTGCCATAACGAGATGCTCTATTCATGGACTTACATATGTAAGCATGTTAGGAGTGATAGCAGTATGATGACATTATCCATGCAGATTGCCATAACGAGATGCTCTATTCAAGGACTAACATATCTAAGCATGTTAGCACTGCTAGTAGTATGATGACATTATACATATAGACTGCCATAACGGGATACTCTATTCATGGACTTACGTATGTAAGCATGTTAGGAGTGCTGGTAGTATGATGACATCATCTGTGCAGATTTCCATAACGAAATGCTCTATTCATGGACTTACATATATATGCATGTTAGGAGTGCTGGTAGTATGATGACATTATCCATGCAGATTGCCATAAATGGATGCTCTATATTCATGGACTTACATATTTAAGCATGTTAGGAGTGCTGGCAGTATGATGACATTATCCGTGCAGATTGCCATAATGGGATGCTCTATTCATGTACTTACATATGTAAGCATGTTCATAGGTTCATAGGTTCATAGGTTGGTACTAGGCTATCAGCCCTAGGGCCTATACAAGCCTAGCCATAACAATTCCCTGGCTATTTCTTCCCACATTATTTACTTTCCTGGACCCCTGTCTAGCAGGGTGACTGACGTGATCCCTGGGGTGAATTTCCTTTCTCCCATCCAATCGTCAAGGTTCCTCTTGAACAGGTCCAAAGAGGCACTCTGCTTGACATGTATGGGCAATCTATTCCAGAGTCTGGGGAGTCTCTGGGTCAGGAACCTATCCCTCCAGCATGTTTTGTTTATTGTGATGACAAGGTTTAGATCCCTGGAGCGTGTATCTCTGAGGGATTGGGATTTCTTTAAGTGTAGCATGTCCAACAGCTCTGGGTTTTACATGGCCTTGTATGTTAAGCAGAGATCGCCTCTGAGTAGACGATATGTGACAGAGTATAGCTGGAGTTTTTTAAGGTGGTCAGCGTAGGGCATCTGCTTTAGGCCTGTGATTCTTTTAGTGAGGTATTTCTGAGGCCTTTCCAGTTGTTGCAGATGTCTTGAGAGGTACATACCAAATGGGGTGTTGTATTCTATAATGGGTCTAATGAGGGATGAGTACAGTGGGACAATGACCTCCTTTTTTCTGGATGAAAAGCCCTTCGTGATGAGGTGTGCCACATAGAAGGATTTCCTGACTGTTGTGGTGATGTGGTTATCGAAGGTGAGACCACTGTCCACCTGTGTCCCTAAGTCTCTTATCACACTTTCTGTGTTTAGTGTACTGCCACCTATATGGTAATTCATTTAGACATGTTTTTTCCCAAAGGGGATAACAATACATTTCTTGGCATTGAGCTTGAGCCCATGGCTCTGGCACCAAGCATCTGTTTCTGTAAGGCCCTTTTGTAGAGTATCCACATCATTTGGGGATTCAATAATGGCTCCCAGTTTGCAGTCATCTGCAAACTTTGTTAGCCAGAGTCCCTTAGTATTGACCTGTACTTCAGAGAAGTAGATGCCAAACAAGAGCGGCCCCAAGACTGAACCCTGAGGTACTCCACTTGTCACTTGTCTGGAGCTGGATTTGGAGTCGGATACTTTTACAGTGTGGGTTCTATCAGTAAGCCATTTAGCAACCCATTGAGTGACATAGGGATTAATGCCCAACTTAGTAAGTTTATCTATGATTCCAGAGTGGGGGATGGTGTCAAAGGCCTTGGCAAGGTCTAGATAGGCTGTGTGGACCACCTTACCCATGTCCATGGCTCTGGAGACTGATTCAAAGAAGTCAATCAGGTTCAGGAGACAAGATCAGCCCTTCACAAACCCAAACTAGGTGGGGTCCAGTGTTTGAAGGTTGCCAATGTCTTTGTTTATAAGTTCCATGATAATACGCTCCATGGCCTTGCAAATAAGGCTTGTCAGACTGATGGGATGGTAGTTTCCGGGATCCAAGGTGGATCACCCCTTGTGGATTGGGATAACTGTAGCTCTGTGCCACTCAGTGGGCACGAAACCTGAGGTGAGGCTATGATTAAACATGACACTTAGGTGAGGTGCCAGTTCATATTGTAGTTCATGTAGTACACAGCCCGGGATGTCATCTGGTCCCATGGATGCTGTATTCTTGGCTTTAGAGAGTGCGTTTTGTACCTGTGTGGTCGTTATTACTGGAATTTGGCAATCTTCCGGTATTGAGATGGGCCATTTAGGGGGTGAGAGGGGGGTGAAGTTGGCACTGAATCGATCTGTTAGGAGTGATAGCAGTTTCAAGACATTATCCATGCAGATTGCCATAACTGGATGCTCTATCAATGGACTTACATATGTAAGCATGTTAGCAGTGCTGGCAGTATGATGACATTATCCGTACAGACTGCCATAATGGGATGCTCTATTCATGGATTTACAGATGTAAGCATGTTAGGAGTGCAAGTAGGATGATGACATTATCCATGCAGATTGCCATAACAGGATGCTCTATTCATGGCCCTACATATGTAAGCATGTTAGGAGTGATAGCAGTATGAAGGCATTTTCCATGCAGATTGCCATAACAAGAATCTCTATTCATGGACTTGTATATATAAGCATGTTAGGAGTGCTAGTAGTATGATAACATTATACATATAGACTGCCATAACGGGATGCACTATTCATGGACTTAAATATGTAAGCATGTTAGGAGTGATAGCAGTATGAAGACATTATCCATGCAGACTGCCATAACAAGAATCTCTATTCATGGACTTGTATATATAAGCATGTTAGGAGTGCTAGTAGTATGATAACATTATACATATAGACTGCCATAACGGGATGCTCTATTCATGGACTTCCATATATAAGCATGTTAGCAGTGCTAGTAGTATGATGACATTATCCATGCAGATTGCCATAACGGGATGCTCTATTCATGGACTTACATATGTAAGCATGTTAGGAGTGCTGGTAGTATGATAACATTATCAGTGCAGATTAACATAACGGGATGCTCTGTTCATGGACTTAATATGTAAGCATGTTGGGAGTGCTGGTAGTATGATAAAATTATCCATGTAGATTGCCATAACGAGATGCTCTTTTCATGGACCTAGATATGTAACCATGTTAGCAGTGCTAGTAGCATGATGACATTATCCATATAGACTGCCATAACTGGATGTTCTATTCATGGACTTACATATATAAGCATGTTAGGAGTGCTGGTTGTATGATGACATTCTCCATGCAGACTGCCATAATGAAATAGTCGATTAATGGACTTAAATATATAAGCATGTTAGGAGTTCTGGTAGTATAACATTATCCGTGCAGACTGCCATAACGAGATGCTCTATTCCTGGACTTACATATGTAAGCATGTTAGTAGTGCTAGCAGTATGATGACATTATCTGTGCAGACTGCCATAAAGAGATGCTCTTTTCATAGGCTTACATATGTAAGCATGTTAGGCGTGCTAGTAGTCTGATGACATTATCCATGCAGATTGCCATAATTGGATGGTTTATTCATGGACTTACATATGTAAGCATGTTAGCAATGCTGGCAGTCTAATGACATTATCCATACGGACTGCCATAACGGGATGCTCTATTCATGGACTTACATATGTAAGCATGTTAGCAGTGCTAGTAGCATGATGACATTATCCATGCAGATTGCCATAACGGGATGTTCTATTCATGGACTTGCATATGTATGCATGTTAGGAGTGCTGGTAGTATGATGACATTATCCATGCCGATTGCCACAATGGGATGCTCTATTCATGGAGTTACATATGTAAGCATGTTAGGAGTGCTAGTCGTATGATGACATTATCCATGCAGATTGCCATAACGAGATGCTTTGTTCATGGACTTAAATATGTAAGCATGTTAGCAGTGCTGGTAGTATGATGACATTATCCATGCAGACTGCCATAATGGGATACTCTATTAATGGACTAAAATATATAAGCATGTTAGGAGTACTGATAGTATGACATTATCAGTGCAGACTGCCATAAAGAGATGCGCTATTAATGGACTTACATATGTAAACATGTTAAAAGTGATAGCAGTATGATGACATTATCCATGCAGATTGCCATAATGGGATGCACTTTTCATGGACTTACATATGTAAGCATGTTAGTAGTGCTGGTAGTATGATGACATTATCTGTACAGATTACCATAACGGGATGCTGTATTCATGGACTTAGATATGTAAGCATGTTAGCAGTGCTGGTAATTTGATGACATTATCCATACAGTCTGCCATAACAGGATGCTCTATTCATGGACTTACATATGTAAGCATGTTAGGAGTGCTGGTAGTATGATGACATTATCCATGCAGATTGACATAATGGGATGCTCTATTTATGGACTTACGTATGTAAGCATGTTAGCAGTGCTGGTAGTATGATGACATTATCTGTACAGATTGCCATAATGGGATGCTGTATTCATGGACTTACATATGTAAGCACGTTAGCAGTGCTAGTAATTTGATGACATTATCCATGCAGACTGCCATAATGGGATGCTCTATATTCATGGACTTACATATGTAAGCATGTTAGGAGTGCTAGTAGTATGATGACATTATCCATGCAGATTGTCATAACGGGATGCTCTATTCATGTACTTACATATGTAAGAATGTTAGGAGTGACAACAGTATGATGACATTATCTGTGCAGATTGCCATAACGAGATGCTCTATTCATGGACTTACATATATAAGCATGTTAGCAATGCTAGTAGTATGATGACATTATCCATGCAGATTGCCATAACAGGATGCTTTGTTCATGGACTTACATATGTAAGCATGTTAGGGGTGCTGGTAGTATGATAACTTTATCTGTGTTGATTGTCATAACGAGATGCTCTGTTCAAGGACCTACATATGTAACCAAGTTAGCAGTGTTAGTAGTATGATGACATTATCCATGCAGATTGCCATAACTGGATGCTCTATCAATAGACTTACATATGTTAGCATGTTAGCAGTGCTAGGAGTATGATCACATTATCCATGCAGATTGCCATAACGAGATGCTCTATTTATGGACTTACATATGTAATCATGTTAGGTGTGATAGCATTATGATGACATTATCCGTGCATATTGCCATAACGAGATGCTCTATTCATGGATTTACATATGTAAGCATGTTAGGAGTGCTAGCAGTATGATGACATTATCCGTGCAGACTGCCATAACGAGATGCTCTTTTCATGGGCTTACATATGTAAGCATGTTAGGCGTGCTAGTAGTATGATGACATTATCCATTCAGATTGCCATAACTGTATGGTTTATTCATGGACTTACGTATGTAAGCATGTTAGCAATGCTGGTAGTCTGATGACATTATCCATACGGACTGCCATAAATGGATGCTCTATTCATGGACTTACATATGTAAGCATGTTAGGAGTGCTGGTAGTATGATGACATTATCCGTGCAGATTGCCCTAATGGGATGCTCTATTCATGGCCTTACATATGTAATCATGTTAGCAGTGCTGGTTGTATGATGACATTATCTGTGCAGATTGCCATAATGAGATGCTCTGTTCATAGACTTACATATGTAAGCATGTTAGGAGTGCTGGTAGTATGATGGCATTATCCGTGCAGTCTGCCGTATTGGGATGCTCTATTAATGGACTTAAATTATGCTTGATATTTGATGGTGCAGTAGTAGCATTGTTGCCTCACAGCTGCAGGTTCTCAGGTTTGATTCTTGGCTGGGGTGCCTTCTTTCTGGGTTCTGCATCTTCTCCCTGTGTTTGTGTGCATTTGCTTTCTAGGGCCAATAGCCTAGTACCTACCTATGAACCTATATTGGATGGATAATAGGAAATTCACCCGGGGATCACTTCTGTGGTTCTGCTTGACTGGGGCACAGGAAAATAATTTTCTTGGGTGGCGAAAGCAAGTGTACATTTTTGGCTAGGCTTGTATAGGCCCTAGGGCCAATAGCCTAGTACCTACCTATGAACTTAATATGTAAGCATGTTAGGAGTGCTGGTAGTATGACATTATTTGTGCATGCTGCCATAATGAGTGCTCTATTCATGGACTTACATATGTAGGCATGTTAGGAGTGATAGCAGTATGATGACATTATCCGTGCAGACTGCCATAACGGGATGCTCTATTCATGGACTTGCATATATAAGCATGTTAGGAGTGCTGGTAATATGATGACATTATCCATGCAGATTGCCATAACGGGATGCTCTAATCATGGACTTACATATGTAAGCATGTTAGCAGTGCTAGTAATATGATGGCATTATCCGTGCAGGCTTCCATAAGAGGATGCTCTATTCATGGACTTACAAATGTAAGCATTTTAGGAGTGCTGGTAGTATGATGACATTATCCATGCAGATTGCCATAATGGGATGCTCTATTTATGGACTTACATATATTAGCAAGTTAGCAGTGCTCGTAGTATGATGACATTATCTGTGCAGATTGCCATAACGGGATGCTCTGTTCATGGAATTACATATGTAAGCATGTTAAGAGTGTTAGTAGTATGATGACATTACCCATGCAGATTGCCATAACTGGATGTTCTATTCATGGACTTACATATGTAAGCATGTTAGGAGTGATAGCAGCATGATTACATTATCCATGCAGATTGCCATAATGATTTGCTCTATTCATGGACTTACATATGTAAGCATGTTAGGAGTGCTAGTAGTATGATGACATTATCCATGCAGATTGTCATAACAGGATGTTCTGTTCATGGACTTACATATGTAAGCATGTTAGGAGTGCTGGTAGTATGATGACATTATCCATGCAGATTGCCATAACAGGATGCTCTATTCATGGACTTACATAAGTAAGCATATTAGCAGTGATGGTAGTATGATGACATTATCCATACAGACTGCCATAACAGGATGCTCTATTCATGGACTTACATGTGTAAGCATGTTAGGAGTGCTGGTTGTATGATGACAATGTCCGTGCAGATGGCCATAACGGGATGCTCTATTAATGACCTTACATATGTAAGCATGTTAGGAGTGCTGGTAGTATGATGACATTATCCATGCAGATTGCCATAACGGGATGCTCTATTAATGGCCTTACATATGTAAGCATGTTAGGAGTGCTAGTAGTATGATGACATTATCTGTGCAGATTGCCATAACGAGATGCTCTATTCATGGACTTACATATGTAACCATGTTACCAGTGCTAGTGGTATGAAGACATTATCCATATAGATTGCCATAACAAGATGCTCTATTCATGGACTTACATATGTAACCATGTTAGCAGTGCTGCTAGTATGATGACATTATACGTGCAGACTGCCATAATGGGATGCTCTATTCATGGAGTAACATATGTAAGCTTGTTAGTAGTGCTGGCAGTATGATGACATTATCCATACAGACTGCCATAATGGGATGCTCTATTCATGGACTTACATATGTAAGCATGTTAGGAGTGCTGGTAGTATGATGACATTATCCATGCAGATTGCCATAACGGGATGCTCTATTCATGGACTTACATATGTAAGCATGTTAGGAGTGCTGGTAGTATGATGACATTATCCATGCAGATTGCCATAACAGGATGCTCTATTCATGGACTTACATATGTAAGCATGTTAGGAGTGCTGGTAGTATGATGACATTATCCATGCAGATTGCCATAATGGGATGCTCTATTCATGGACTTACATATGTAAGCATGTTAGGAGTGCTAGTAGTATGATGACATTATCCATGCAGATTGCCATAACGGGATGCTCTATTCATGGACTTACATATGTAAGCATGTTAGGAGTGCTGGTAGTATGATGACATTATCCGTGCAGATTGCCATAATGGGATGCTCTATTCATGAACTTACATATGTAAGCATGTTAGCAGTGCTAGTAGTATGATGACATTATCCATGCAGATTGCCATAACAGGATGCTCTATTCATGGACTTACATATGTAAGCATGTTAGAAGAGATAGTAGTATGATGACATTATCCATGCAGATTGCCATAATGGGATGCTCTATTCATGGACTTACATATGTAAGCATGTTAGGAGTGCTGGTAGTATGATGACATTATCCATGCAGATTGCCATAACGGGATGCTCTATTCATGGACTTACATATGTAAGCATGTTAGGAGTGCTGGTAGTATGATGACATTATCCATGCAGATTGTCATAACGGGATGCTCTATTCATGGACTTACATATGTAAGCATGTTAACAGGGCTAGTAGTATGATGACATTATCCATGCAGACTGCCATAACGGGATGGTCTATTAATGGACTTAAATATATAAGCATGTTAGGAGTGCTGGTAGTATGATGACATTATCCATGCAGACTGCCATAATGGGAAGGTCCATTCATGGACTTACATATGTAAGCATGTTAGGAGTGCTGGTAGTATGATGACATTATCCATGAAGCTTGCCATAAGGGATGCTCTATTCATGGACTTACATATGTAAGCATGTTAGTAGTGCTGGTAGTATGATGACATTATCCATACATACTGCCATAATGGGATGCTCTATTCATGGACTTACATATGTAAGCATGTTAGGAGTGCTGGTAGTATGATGACATTATCCATGCAGATTGCCATAATGGGATGCTCTATCCATGGACTTACATATGTAAGCATGTTAGAGTGCTGGTAGTATGATGACATTATCCATGCAGATTGCCATAATGGGATGCTCTATTCATGGACTTACATATGTAAGCATGTTAGCAGTGCTGGTAGTATGATGACATTATCTGTGCAGATTGCCATAACGGGATGCTCTATTCATGGACTTACATATATAAGCATGTTAGCAGTGCTGGTAATATGATGACATTATCCATGCAGATTGCCATAATGGGATGCTCTATTCATGGACTTACATATGTAAGCATGTTAGGAGTGCTGGTAGTGTGATGACATTATCCATGCAGATTGCCATAATGGGATGCACTATTCATGGACTTACATATGTAAGCATGTTAGGAGTGCTAGTGGTATGATGACATTATCCGTGCAGATTGCCATAATGGGATGCTCTATTTATGGACTTACATATATAAGCATGTTAGCAGTGCTGGTAATATGATGACATTATCCATGCAGATTGCCATAACGGGATGCTCTAATCATGGACTTACATATGTAAGCATGTTAGGAGTGCTGCTAGTATAATGACATTATCCAGGCAGACTGCCATAATGGGATGCTCTGTTCATGGACTTACATATGTAAGCATGTTAGTAGTGCTGGTAGTATGATGACATTATCCATGCAGATTGCCATAATGGGATGCTCTATTCATGGACTTACATATGTAAGCATGTTAGTAGTGCTGGTAGTATGATGACATTATCCATGCAGATTGCCATAACGGGATGCTGTATTCCTGGACTTACATATGTAAGCATGTTAGGAGTGCTGGTAGTATGAAGACATTATCCATGCAGATTGCTATAATGGGATGCTCTATTCAT
>NC_056732.1:1880078592-1880139671 GCF_019279795.1 Protopterus annectens
CATTATTTGTGCATGCTGCCATAATGAGTGCTCTATTCATGGACTTACATATGTAGGCATGTTAGGAGTGATAGCAGTATGATGACATTATCCGTGCAGACTGCCATAACGGGATGCTCTATTCATGGACTTGCATATATAAGCATGTTAGGAGTGCTGGTAATATGATGACATTATCCATGCAGATTGCCATAACGGGATGCTCTGTTCAAGGACTTACATATGTAAGCATGTTAAGACTGCTGGTAGTATGATGACATTATCCATACAGACTGCCATAACGGGATGCTCTATTCATGGACTTACATATGTAAGCTTGTTAGGAGTGCTGGTAGTATGATGACATTATCCGTGCAGATTGCCATAATGAGATGGTCTATTCATGGACTTACATATGTAAGCATATTAGCAGAGCTGGTAGTATGATGACATTATCCATACAGACTGCAATAACAAGATGCTCTATTCATGGACTTACATATGTAAGCATGTTAGGAGTGCTGGTAGTATGATGACATTATCAATGCAGATTGCCATAATGAGATGCTCTATTCATGAACTTACATATGTAAGCATGTTAGCAGTGCTGGTAGTAAGATGACATTATCCATGCAGATTGCCATAATGAGATGCTCTATTCATGGACTTACATATGTAAGCATGTTAGCAGGGCTGGTAGTATGATGACATTATCCATGCAGATTGCTATAACATGATGCTCTTTTCATGGACTTACATATGTAAGCATGTTAGGAGTGCTAGTAGTATGATGACATTATCCATGCAGATTGCCATAATGGGATGCTCTATTCATGGACTTACATATGTAAGCATGTTAGGAGAGATGGTAGTATGATGGCATTATCCATGCAGATTGCCATAACAGGATGCTCTATTCATGGACTTACATATGTAAGCATGTTAGCAGTGCTAGTAGTATGATGATATTATCTGTGCAGATTGTCATAACAGGATGCTCCATTGATGGACTTACATATGTAAGCATGTTAGCAGTGATAGTGGTATAATGACATTATCCGTGCAGACTGCCATAATAAGAAGCTCTATTCATGGATTTACATATGTAAGCATGTTAGGAGTGCTGGTAATATGATGAAATTATCCATACAGACTGCCATAATGGGATGCTCTATTCATGGACTTACATATGTAAGCATGTTAGGAGTGCTGGTAGTATGATGACATTATCCATGCAGATTGCCATAACGAGATGCTCTATTCATGGACTTACATATGTAACCATGTTACCAGTGCTAGTGGTATGAAGACATTATCCATATAGATTGCCATAACAAGATGCTCTATTCATGGACTTACATATGTAACCATGTTAGCAGTGCTAGTGGTATGAAGACATTATCCAGGCAGACTGCCATAATGGAATGCTCTGTTCATGGACTTACATATGTAAGCATGTTAGTAGTGCTGGTAGTATGATGACATTATCCATGCAGATTGCCATAATGGGATGCTCTATTCATGGACTTACATATGTAAGCATGTTAGTAGTGCTGGTAGTATGATGACATTATCCATGCAGATTGCCATAACAGGATGCTCTATTCATGGACTTACATATGTAAGCATGTTAGGAGTGCTGGTAGTATGATGACATTATCCGTGCAGACTGCCATAACGGGATGCTCTATTCATGGACTTACATATGTAAGCATGTTAGGAGTGCTAGTAGTATGATGACATTATCCATGCAGATTGCCATAACGGGATGCTCTATTCATGGACTTACATATGTAAGCATGTTAGGAGTGATAGCAGTATGATGACATTATCCATGCAGATTGCCATAACAGGATGCTCTATTCATGGACTTACATATGTAAGCATGTTAGCAGTGCTGGTAGTATGATGACATTATCCATGCAGATTGCCATAATGGGATGCTCTATTCATGGACTTACATATGTAAGCATGTTAGCAGTGCTAGTAGTATGATGACATTATCCATGCAGATTGCCATAATGGGATGCTCTATTCATGGACTTACATATGTAAGCATGTTAGGAGTGCTGGTAGTATGATGACATTATCCATGCAGATTGCCATAACGGGATGCTCTATTCATGGACTTACATATGTAAGCATGTTAGGAGTGCTAGTAGTATGATGACATTATCCATGCAGATTGCCATAACGAGATGCTCTATTCATGGACTTACATATGTAAGCATGTTAGCAGTGCTGGTAGTATGATGACATTATCCATGCAGACTGCCATAATGGGATGCTCTATTCATGGACTTACATATGTAAGCATGTTAGGAGTGCTGGTAGTATGATGACATTATCCATGCAGACTGCCATAATGGGATAGTCCATTAATGGACTTAAATATATAAGCATGTTAGGAGTGCTGGTAGTATGATGACATTATCCATGCAGACTGCCATAATGAGATGCTCTATTCATGGAGTTACATATGTAAGCATGTTAGGAGTGATAGTAGTATGATGACATTATCCATGCAGATTGCCATACAGAGATGCTCTGTTCATGGACTTACATATGTAAGCATGTTAGGAGTGCTGGTAGTATGATGACATTATCCATGCAGATTGCCATAATGGGATGCTCTATTCATGGACTTACATATGTAAGCATGTTAGCAGTGCTGGTAGTATGATGACATTATCCATACAGACTGCCATAACGGGATGCTCTATTCATGGACTTACATATGTAAGCATGTTAGGAGTGCTGGTAGTATGATGACATTATCCATGCAGATTGACATAATAGACGCTCTATTCATGGACTTACGTATGTAAGCATGTTAGCAGTGCTGGTAGTATGATGACATTATCCGTGCAGATTGCCATAACGGGATGCTCTATTCATGGACTTACATATGTAAGCATGTTAGCAGTGCTGGTAATATGATGACATTATACATATAGACTGCCATAATGACATGCTCTATTCATGGCCCTACATATGTAAGCATGTTAGGAGTGCTAGTAGTATGATGACATTATCCATGCAGATTGCCATAACGAGATGCTCTATTCATGGACTTACATATGTAAGCATGTTAGGAGTGCTAGCAGTATGATGACATTATCCGTGCAGACTGCCATAACGAGATGCTCTTTTCATGGGCTTACGTATGTAAGCATGTTAGGCGTGCTAGTAGTATGATGACATTATCCATGCAGATTGCCATAACTGGGTGGTTTATTCATGGACTTACATATGTAAGCATGTTAGCAATGCTGGTAGTCTGATGACATTATCCATACGGACTGCCATAACGGGATGCTCTATTCATGGACTTACATATGTAAGCATGTTAGGAGTGCTGGTAGTATGATGACATTATCCATGCAGATTGCCATAATGGGATGCTCTATTCATGGCCTTACATATGTTATCATGTTAGCAGTGCTGGTTGTATGATGACATTATCTGTGTAGATTGCCATAACGGGATGATTTATTCATTGACTTACATATGTAAGCATTTTAGGAGTGCTAGCAATATGATGACATTATCCGTGCAGATTGCCATAACGAGATGCTCTTTTCATGGACTAACATATGTAAGTATGTTAGTAGTGCTAGTAGTATGATGACATTATCCATGCAGACTTCCATAATGAGATGCTCTATTCATGGACTTACATATGTAAGCATGTTAGGAGTGTTGGTAGCATGATGACATTATCCGTGCAGACTGCCCTATTGGGATGCTCTATTAATGGACTTAAATTATGCTTGATATTTGATGGTGCAGTGGTAGCATTGTTGCCTCAAAGCTGCAGGTTCTCAGGTTTGATTCTTGGCTGGGGTGCCTTCTTTGTGGGGTCTGCATCTTCTCCCTGTGTTTGTGTGCGTTTGCTTTCTAGGGCCAATAGCCTAGTACCTACCTATGAACCTATATTGGATGGGTAATAGGAAATTCACCCTAGGGATCACTTCTGTGGTTCTGCTTGACAGGGGCACAGGAAAATAATTTTCTTGGGTGGCGAAAGCAAGGGTACATTTTTGGCTAGGCTTGTATAAGCCTAGTACCTACCTATGAACCTAATATGTAAGCATGTTAGGAGTGCTGGTAGTATGACATTATTTGTGCATACTGCCATAATGAGTGCTCTATTCATGGACTTACATATGTAGGCATGTTAGGAGTGATAGCAGTATGATGACATTATCCGTGCAGACTGCCATAACGGGATGCTCTATTCATGGACTTACATATATAAGCATGTTAGCAGTGCTGGTAATATGATGACATTATCCATGCAGATTGCCATAACGGGATGCTCTAATCATGGACTTACATATGTAAGCATGTTAGCAGTGCTAGTAGTATGATGACATTATCCGTGCAGGCTTCCATAAGAGGATGCTCTATTCATGGACTTACATATGTAAGCATTTTAGGAGTGCTGGTAGTATGATGACATTATCCATGCAGATTGCCATAATGGGATGCTCTATTCATAGACTTACATATGTAAGCATGTTAGCAGTGATGGTAGTATGATGACATTATCCATATAGACTGCCATAAAAGGATGCTCTATTTATGGACTTACATATATTAGCAAGTTAGCAGTGCTCGTAGTATGATGACATTATCTGTGCAGATTGCCATAACGGGATGCTCTGTTCATGGAATTACATATATAAGCATGTTAGAAGTGCTGGTAGTATGATTACATTATCCGTGCAGATTGCCATAACGGGATACTCTGTTCATGGACTTACATATGTAAGCATGTTAAGAGTGCTAGTAGTATGATGACATTATCCGTGCAGATTGCCATAACGGGATGCTCTATTCATGGACTTACATATGTAAGCATGTTAGTAGTGCTGGTAGTATGATGACATTATCCGTGCAGACAGACATAACGAGATGCTCTATTCATGGACTTACATATCTAAGCATGTTAGGAGTGATAGCAGCATGATTACATTATCCATGCAGATTACCATAATGAGATGCTCTATTCATGGACTTACATATGTAAGCATGTTAGGAGTGCTAGTAGTATGATGACATTATCCATGCAGATTGTCATAACAGGATGTTCTGTTCATGGACTTACGTATGTAAGCATGTTAGGAGTGCTGGTAGTATGATGACATTATCCATGCAGATTGCCATAATGGGATGCTCTATTCATGGACTTACATATGTAAGCATATTAGCAGGGATGGTAGTATGATGACATTATCCATACAGACTGCCATAACAGGATGCTCTATTCATGGACTTACATATGTAAGCATGTAAGGAGTGCTGGTTGTATGATGACAATGTCCATGCAGATTGCCATAAAGGGATCCTCTATTAATGAACTTACATATGTAAGCATGTTAGAAGTGCTGGTAGTATGATGACATTATCCATGCAGATTGCCATAATGGGATGCTCTATTAATGGCCTTACATATGTAAGCATGTTAGGAGTGCTAGTAGTATGATGACATTATCTGTGCAGATTGCCATAACGAGATGCTCTATTCATGGACTTACATATGTAAACATGTCAGCAGTGCTAGTAGTATGAAGACATTATCCATATAGACTGCCATAACGGGATGCTCTATTCATGGACATACATATGTAAGCATGTAAGTAGTGCTGGTAGTATGATGACATTATACGTGCAGACTGCCATAATGGGATGCTCTATTAATGGACTAAAATATGTAAGCATGTTAGGAGTGCTGGTAGTATGACATTATCCATGCAGACTGCCATAACGACATGCTCTATTCATGGACTTACATATGTAAGCATGTTAGGAGTGATAGCAGTATGATGACATTATCCATGCAGATTGCCATAACGAGATGCTCTATTCATGGACTTACATATATAAGCATGTTAATAGTGCTGGCAGTATGATGACATTATGCATGCCGATTGCAAACACGGGATGCTCTGTTCATGGACTTACATATGTAAGCATGTTAGGACTGCTGGTAGTATGATGACATTATCCATACAGACTGCCATAACGGGATGCTCTATTCATGGACTTACATATGTAAGCATGTTAGGAGTGCTGGTAGTATGATGACATTATCCATGCAGATTGCCATAACGAGATGCTCTATTCATGGACTTACATATGTAAGCATGTTAGCAGTGCTGGTAGTATGATGACATTATCCATGCAGATTGCCATAATGAGATGCTCTATTCATGGACTTACATATGTAAGCATGTTAGGAGTGCTGGTAGTATGATGACATTATCCATGCAGATTGCCATAATGGGATGCTCTATTCATGGACTTACATATGTAAGCATGTTAGGAGTGATAGCAGTATGATGACATTATCCGTGCAGATTGCCATAACGGGATACTCTATTCATGGACTTTCATATGTAAGCATGTTATCAGTGCAAGTAGCATGATGACATTATCCATGCAGATTGCCATAATGGGATGCTCTGTTCATGGACTTACATATGTAAGCATGTTAGCAGTGCTAGTAGCGTGATGACATTATCCATGCAGATTGCCATAACGGGATGCTCTATTCATGGACTTGCATATGTAAGCATGTTAGGCGTGCTGGTAGTATGATGATATTATCCGTGCCGATTGCCACAACGGGATGCTCTATTCATGGACTTACATATGTAAGCATGTTAGGAGTGCTAGTCGTATGATGACATTATCCATGCAGATTGCCATAACAAGATGCTCTGTTCATGGACTTAAATATGTAAGCATGTTAGCAGTGCTGGTAGTATGATGACATTATCCATGCAGACTGCCATAATGGGATACTCTATTAATGGACTAAAATATGTAAGCATGTTAGGAGTGCTGGTAGTATGACATTATCCATGCAGACTGCCATAAAGAGATGCTCTATTAATGGACTTACATATGTAAACATGTTAAGAGTGATAGCAGTATGATGACATTATCCATGCAGATTACCATAATGAGATGCACTGTTCATGGACTTACATATGTAAGCATGTTAGTAGTGCTGGTAGTATGATGACATTATCCATGCAGATTGACATAATGGGATGCTCTATTCATGGACTTACGTATGTAAGCATGTTAGCAGTGCTGGTAGTATGATGACATTATCCGTGCAGATTGCCATAACGGGATGCTCTATTCATGGACTTACATATGTAAGCATGTTAGTAGTGCTGGTACTATGATGACATTATGCATACAGACTGCCATAATGGGATGCTCTATTAACAGACTTACATATGTAAACATGTTAAGAGTGATAGCAGTATGATGACATTATCCATGCAGATTGCCATAATGAGATGCACTGTTCATGGACTTACATATGTAAGCATGTTAGTAGTGCTGGTAGTATGATGACATTATCCATACAGACTGCCATAGCGGGATGCTCTATTCATGGACTTACATATGTAAGCATGTTAGGAGTGCTGGTAGTATGATGACATTATCCATGCAGATTGACATAATGGGATGCTCTATTCATGGACTTACATATGTAAGCATGTTAGCAGTGCTGGTAGTATGATGACATTATCCATGGAGATTGCCATAACGGGATGCTCTATTCATGGACTTACATATGTAAGCATGTTAGCAGTGCTGGTAATATGATGACATTATACATATAGACTGCCATAACGGGATGCTCTATTCATGGACTTACGTATGTAAGCATGTTAACAGTGCTAGTAGTATGATGACATTATCTGTGCAGATTGCCTTAACGGGATGCTCTATTCATGGACTTACATATGTAAGCATGTTAGGAGTGCTAGTAGTATGATGACATTATCCATGCAGATTGCCATAACAAGATGCTCTATTCATGGACTTACATATGTAAGCATGTTAGCAGTGCTAGTAGTATGATGACATTATCCATATAGACTGCCATAACGGGATACTCTATTCATGGACTTATATATGTAAGCATGTTAGGAGTGCTGGTAGTATGATGACATTATCTGTGTCGATTTCCATAAGGAGATGCTCTTTTCATGGACTTACATATATATGCATGTTAGGAGTGCTGGTAGTATGATGACATTATCCATGCAGATTGCCATAATGGGATGCTCTATTCATGTACTTACATATGTAAGCATGTTAGGAGTGATAGCAGTATGATGACATTATCCGTGCAGATTGCCATAACAAGATGCTGTATTCATGGACTTACATATGTAAGCATGTTAGCAGTGCTAGTAGTATGATGACATTATCCATACCGACTGCCATAATGGGATGCTCTATTCATGGACTTACATATGTAAGCATGTTAGCAGTGCTGGTAGTATGATGACATTATCCATGCAGACTGCCATAATGGGATGCTCTATTCATGGACTTACATATGTAAGCATGTTAGGAGTGATAGCAGTATGATGACATTATCCATGCAGACTGCCATAACGAGATGCTCTATTCATGGACTTACATATATAAGCATGTTAGGAGTGCTAGTAGTATGATGACATTATCCATGCAGATTGCCATAATGGGATGCTCTATTCATGGACTTACATATGTAAGCATGTTAGCAGTGCTAGTAGTATGATGACATTATCCATGCAGATTGCCATAACAGGATGCTCTATTCATGGACTTACATATGTAAGCATGTTAGGAGTGCTGGTAGTATGATGACATTATCTGTGCAGATTGCCATAACGGGATGCTCTGTTCATGGACTTACATATGTAAGCATGTTAGGAGTGCTGGTAGTATGATGACATTATCCATGCAGATTGTCATAATGAGATGCTCTATTCATGGACCTACATATGTAACCATGTTAGCAGTGCTAGTAGCATGATGACATTATCCATATAGACTGCCATAACTGGATGCTCTATTCATGGACTTACATATGTAAGCATGTTAGGAGTGCTGGTAGTATGATGACATTATCCATGCAGACTGCCATAATGGGATAGTCCATTAATGGACTTAAATATATAAGCATGTTAGGAGTGCTGGTAGTATGATGACATTATCCATGCAGACTGCCATAACGAGATGCTGTATTCATGGACTTACATATGTAAGCATGTTAGGAGTGATAGCAGTGTGATGACATTATCCATGCAGATTGCCATAAAGAGATGCTCTATTCATGGACTTACATATGTAAGCATGTTAGGAGTGCTGGTAGTATGATGACATTATCCATGAAGCTTGCCATAAGGGATGCTTTATTCATGGACTTACATATGTAAGCATGTTAGCAGTGCTAGTAGTATGATGACATTATCCATGCAGATTGCCATAACTGGATGCTCTTTTCATGGACTAACATATGTATGTATGTTAGTAGTGCTAGTAGTATGATGACATTATCCATGCAGACTTCCATAATGAGATGCTCTATTCATGGACTTACATATGTAAGCATGTTAGTAGTGCTAGTAGTATGATGACATTGTCCATGCAGATTGCCATAACGAGATGCTCTATTCATGGACTTACATATGTAAGCATGTTAGGAGTGCTAGTAGTTTGATGACATTATCCATGCAGATTGCCATAACGGTATGCTCTATTCATGAACTTACATATGTAAGCATGTTAGCAGTGCTAGTAGTATGATGACATTATCCATATGGACTGCCATAACGAGATGCTCTATTCATGGACTTACATATGTAAGCATGTTAGGAGTGCTGGTAGTATGATGACATTATCCATGCAGATTGCCATAATGGGATGCTCTATTCATGGACTTACATATGTAAGCATGTTAGCAGTGCTGGTAGTATGATGACATTATCTGTGCAGATTGCCATAATGAGATGCACTGTTCATGGACTTACATATGTAAGCATGTTAGGAGTGCTGATAGTATGATGACATTATCCGTGTAGATTGCCATAATGGGATGCTCTATTCATGGACTTAAATTATGCTTGATATTTGATGGTGCAGTAGTAGCATTGTTGCCTCACAGCTGCAATGAATCTATATTGGAAGTAATAGGAAATTATAATAGCCTAGTACCTACCTATAAACTTAATATGTAAGCATGTTAGGAGTGCTGGTAGATTGACATTATTTGTGCATGCTGCCATAATGAGTGCTCTATTCATGGACTTACATATGTATGCATGTTAGGAGAGATAGGAGTATGATGACATTGTCCGTGCAGACTGCCATAACGGGATGCTCTATTCATGGACTTGCATATGTAAGCATGTTAGGAGAGCTAGTGGTATGATTACATTATCCATGCAGATTGCCGTAACTGGATGCTCTATTCATGGACTTACATATGTAATCATGTTAGGAGTGATAGCAGTATGATGACATTATCCGTGCAGATTGCCATAACGGGATGCTCTATTCATGGACTTTCATATGTAAGCATGTTAGCAGTGCAAGTAGCATGATGACATTATCCATGCAGATTGCCAAAATGGGATGCTCTATTCATGGACTTACATATGTAAGCATGTTAGCAGTGCTAGTAGTATGATGACATTATCCATGCAGATTGCCATAACGGGATGCTCTATTCATGGACTTACATATGTAAGCATGTTAGGAGTGGTAGTCTTATGATGACATTATCCATGCAGACTGCCATAATGGGATACTCTATTAATGGACTAAAATATGTAAGCATGTTAGGAGTGCTGGTAGTATGATGACATTATCCATGCAGACTGCCATAAAGAGATGCTCTATTAATGGTCTTACATATGTAAACATGTTAAGAGTGATAGCAGTATGATGACATTATCCATGCAGATTGCCATAATGAGATGCACTGTTCATGGACTTACATATGTAAGCATGTTAGTAGTGCTGGTAGTATGATGACATTATCCATACAGACTGCCATAGCGGGATGCTCTATTCATGGACTTACATATGTAAGCATGTTAGGAGTGCTGGTAGTATGATGACATTATCCATGCAGATTGCCATAACGGGATGCTCTATTCATGGACTTACATATGTAAGCATGTTAGCAGTGCTGGTAATATGATGACATTATACATATAGACTGCCATAACGGGATGCTCTATTCATGGACTTACGTATGTAAGCATGTTAACAGTGCTTGTAGTATGATGGCATTTTCAGTGCAGATTGCCATAACAGGATGCTCTATTCATGGCCCCACATATGTAAGCATGTTAGGAGTCATGGCAGTATGATGACATTATCCATGCAGATTGCCATAAAAATATGCTCTATTCAAGGACTAACACATGTAAGCATGTTAGCACTGCTAGTAGTATGATGACATTATAAATACAGACTGCCATAACAGGATACTCTATTCATGGACTTACATATGTAAGTATGCTAGGAGTGCTGTGGGTATGACGACATTATCTGTGCAGATTTCCATAAAGAGATGCTCTATTCATGGATTTCATATATATGCATGTTAGGAGTGCTGGTAGTATGATGACATTATCCATGCAGATTGCCATAAATGGATGCTCTATATTCATGGACTTACATATTTAAGCATGTTAGGAGTGCTGGTAGTATGATGACATTATCCGTGCAGATTGCCATAACAGGATGCTCTATTCATGGACTTACATATGTAAGCATGTTAGGAGTGCTGGTAGTATGATGACATTATCCGTGCAGATTGCCATAACGGGATGCTCTATTCATGGAGTTACATATGTAAGCATGTTAGGAGTGCTAGTAGTATGATGACATTATCCATGCAGATTGCCATAACGGGATACTCTATTCATGGACTTATATATGTAAACATGTTAGGAGTGATGGTAGTATGATGACATTATCTGTGCAGATTGCCATAATGAGATGATCTATTCATGGACTTACATATGTAAGCATGTTAGGAGTGCTGGTTGTATGATGACATTATCCGTGCAGATTGTCATAACGAAATGCTCTATTCATGGACCTACATATGTAACCATGTTA
The DNA here is from genome assembly GCF_019279795.1 of Protopterus annectens. Taxonomy (NCBI): domain Eukaryota; kingdom Metazoa; phylum Chordata; order Ceratodontiformes; family Protopteridae; genus Protopterus; species Protopterus annectens. The sequence goes on from NC_056732.1 coordinate 1,880,090,512, forward strand.
GCAGTGCTAGTAGCATAATGACATTATCCATATAGACTGCCATAACTGGATGCTCTATTCATGGACTTACATATGTTAGCATGTTAGTAGTGCTGGTACTATGATGACATTATCCATGCAGACTGCCATAATGGGATAGTCCATTAATGGACTTAAATATATAAGCATGTTAGTAGTGCTGGTAGTATGACATTATCCGTGCAGACTGCCATAACGAGATGCTCTATTCATGGACTTACATATGTAATCATGTTAGCAGTGATAGCATTATGATGACATCATCTGTGCAGATTGCCATAAAGAGATGCTCTTTTCTTGGGCTTACATATGTAAGCATGTTAGGCGTCCTAGTAGTATGATGACATTATCCATGCAGATTGCCATAAGGGGTGCTTTATTCATGGACTTACATATGTAAGCATGTTAGCAGTGATAGTAGTATGATGACATTATCCATGCAGATTGCCATAACTGGATGCTCTATCAATGGACTTACATATGTTAGCATGTTAGCAGTGCTAGGAGTATGATCACATTATCCATGCAGATTGCCATAACGAGATGCTCTATTTATGGACTTACATATGTAATCATGTTAGGTGTGATAGCATTATGATGACATTATCCGTGCATATTGCCATAACGAGATGCTCTATTCATGGATTTACATATGTAAGCATGTTAGGAGTGCTAGCAGTATGATGACATTATCCGTGCAGACTGCCATAACGAGATGCTCTATTCATGGATTTACATATGTAAGCATGTTAGGCGTGCTAGTAGTATGATGACATTATCCATCCAGATTGCCATAACTGTATGGTTTATTCATGGACTTACATATGTAAGCATGTTAGCAATGCTGGTAGTCTGATGACATTATCCATACGGACTGCCATAAAGAGATGCTCTATTCATGGACTTACATATGTAAGCATGTTTGGAGTGCTGGTAGTATGATGACATTATCTGTGCAGATTGCCATAATGGGATGCTCTATTCATGGCCTTACATATGTAATCATGTTAGCAGTGCTGGTTGTATGATGACATTATCTGTGCAGATTGCCATAATGAGATGCTCTGTTCATGGACTTACATATGTAAGCATGTTAGGAGTGCTGGTAGTATGATGGCATTATCCGTGCAGTCTGCCCTATTGGGATGCTCTATTAATGGACTTAAATTATGCTTGATATTTGATGGTGCAGTAGTAGCATTGTTGCCTCACAGCTGCAGGTTCTTAGGTTTGATTCTTGACTGGGGTGCCTTCTTTGTGGGGTCTGCATCTTCTCCCTGTGTTTGTGTGGGTTTGCTTTCTAGGGCCAATAGCCTAGTACCTACCTATGAATCTATATTGGATGGGTAATAGGAAATTATCCCCGGGGATCACTTCTGTGGTTCTGCTTGACAGGGTCACAGGAAAATAATTTTCTTGTGTGGTGAAAGCAAGGGTACATTTTTGGCTAGGCTTGTATAGGCCCTAGGGCCAATAGCCTAGTACCTACCTATGAACTTAATATGTAAGCATGTTAGGAGTGCTGGTAGTATGACATTATTTGTGCATGCTGCCATAATGAGTGCTCTATTCATGGACTTACATATGTAGGCATGTTAGGAGTGATAGCAGTATGATGACATTATCCGTGCAGACTGCCATAACGGGATGCTCTATTCATGGACTTGCATATATAAGCATGTTAGGAGTGCTGGTAATATGATGACATTATCCATGCAGATTGCCATAACGGGATGCTCTAATCATGGACTTACATATGTAAGCATGTTAGCAGTGCTAGTAATATGATGGCATTATCCGTGCAGGCTTCCATAAGAGGATGCTCTATTCATGGACTTACATATGTAAGCATTTTAGGAGTGCTGGTAGTATGATGACATTATCCATGCAGATTGCCATAATGGGATGCTCTATTCATGGACTTACATATGTAAGCATGTTAGCAGTGATGGTAGTATGATGACATTATCCATATAGACTGCCATAAAGGGATGCTCTATTTATGGACTTACATATATAAGCATGTTAGCAGCAGTGCTCGTAGTATGATGACATTATCTGTGCAGATTGCCATAATGGGATGCTCTCTTCATGGACTTACATATGTAAGCATGTTAAGAGTGCTAGTAGTATGATGACATTATCCGTGCAGATTGCCATAACGGGATGCTCTATTCATGGACTTACATATGTAAGCATGTTAGTAGTGCTGGTAGTATGATGACATTATCCGTGCAGACAGACATAACGAGATGCTCTATTCATGGACTTACATATCTAAGCATGTTAGGAGTGATAGCAGCATGATTACATTATCCATGCAGATTACCATAATGAGATGCTCTATTCATGGAGTTACATATGTACGATTGTTAGGAGTGCTAGTAGTATGATGACATTATCCATGCAGATTGTCATAACAGGATGTTCTGTTCATGGACTTACATATGTAAGCATGTTAGGAGTGCTGGTAGTATGATGACATTATCCATGCAGATTGCCATAACGGGATGCTCTATTCATGGACTTACATATGTAAGCATGTTAGGAGTGCTGGTAGTATGATGACATTATCCATGCAGATTGCCATAATGGGATGCTCTATTAATGGCCTTACATATGTAAGCATGTTAGGAGTGCTAGTAGTATGATGACATTATCTGTGCAGATTGCCATAACGAGATGCTCTATTCATGGACTTACATATGTAACCATGTTAGCAGTGCTAGTGGTATGAAGACATTATCCATACGGACTGCCATAATGGGATGCTCTATTCATGGACTTGCATATGTAAGCATGTAAGTAGTGCTGCTAGTATGATGACATTATACGTGCAGACTGCCATAATGGGATGCTCTATTCATGGAGTAACATATGTAAGCTTGTTAGTAGTGCTGGTAGTATGACATTATCCATGCAGACTGCCATAACGACATGCTCTATTCATGGACTTACATATGTAAGCATGTTAGGAGTGATAGCAGTATGATGACATTATACGTGCAGACTGCCATAATGGGATGCTCTATTCATGGAGTAACATATGTAAGCTTGTTAGTAGTGCTGGCAGTATTATTACATTATGCATGCCGATTGCAAACACAGGATGATCTGTTCAAGGACTTACATATGTAAGCATGTTAGGAGTGCTGGTAGTATGATGACATTATCCATACAGACTGCCATAACGGGATGCTCTATTCATGGACTTACATATGTAAGCATGTTAGGAGTGCTGGTAGTATGATGACATTATCCATACAGACTGCCATAATGGGATGCTCTAATCATGGACTTACATATGTAAGATTGTTAGGAGTGCTGGCAGTAAGATGACATTATCAATGCAGATTGCCATAACGAGATGCTCTATTCATGGACTTACATATGTAAGCATGTTAGCAGTGCTGGTAGTAAGATGACATTATCCATGCAGATTGCCATAATGAGATGCTCTATTCATGGACTTACATATATAAGCATGTTAGGAGTGCGGTAGTATGATGACATTGTCCATGCAGATTGCTATAACTGGATGCTCTATTCATGGACTTGCATATGTAAGCATGTTAGAAGAGTTATTAGTATGATTACATTATCCATGCAGATTGCCTTAACGGGATGCTCTATTCATGGATTTACATATGTAATCATGTTATGAGTGATAGCAGTATGATGACATTATCCGTGCAGATTGCCATAACAGGATGCTCTATTCATGGACTTTCAGATGTAAGCATGTTAGCAGTGGAAGTAGCATGATGACATAATCCATGCAGATTGCCATAATGGGATACTCTGTTCATGGACTTACATATGTAAGCATGTTAGCAGTGCTAGTAGCATGATGACATTATCCATGCAGATTGCCATAATGGGATGCTCTATTCATGGACTTGCATAAGTAAGCATGTTAGGAGTGCTGGTAGTATGATATTATCCGTGCAGATTGCCACAACGGGGGGTCTCTATTCATGTACTTACATATGTAAGCATGTTAGGAGTGCTAGTCGTATGATGACATTATCCATGCTGGTTGCCATAACAAGATGCTCTGTTCATGGACTTAAATATGTAAGCATGTTAACAGTGCTGGTAGTATGATGACATTATACGTGCAGACTGCCATAATAGGATGCTCAGTTAATGGACTAAAACATGTAAGTATGTTAGGGGTCTTGGTAGTATGACATTATCCGTGCAGACTGCCATAACGACATGCTCTATTCATAGACATACATATATAAGCATGTTAGTAGTGTTGGCAGTATTATGACATTATGCATGCCGATTGCCAACACGGGATGCTCTGTTCAATGACTTACATATGTAAGCATGTTAGGAGTGCTGGTAGTATGATAACATTATCCATACAGACTGCCATAACGGGATGCTCTATTCATGGACTTACATATGTAAGCATGTTAGGAGTGCTGGTAGTATGATGACATTATCAATGCAGATTGCCATAACGAGATGCTCTATTCATGGACTTACATATGTAAGCATGTTAGCAGTGCTGGTAGTAAGATGACATTATCCATGCAGATTGCCATAATGAGATGCTCCATTCATGGACTTACATATATAAGCATGTTAGGAGTGCGGTGGTATGATGACATTGTCCATGCAGATTGCTATAATGGGATGCTCTATTCATGGACTTGCATATGTAAGCATGTTAGGAGTGATAGCAGTATGTTGACATTATCCGTGCAGATTGACATAACAGGATGCTCTATTCATGGACTTTCATATGTAAGCATGTTAGCAGTGCAAGTAGCATGATGACATAATCCATGCAGATTGCCATAATGGGATACTCTGTTCATGGACTTACATATGTAAGCATGTTAGCAGTGCTAGTAGCATGATGACATTATCCATGCAGATTGCCATAACGGGATGCTCTATTCATGGACTTGCATATGTAAGCATGTTAGGAGTGCTGGTAGTATGATGATATTATCCGTGCAGACTGCCACAACGGGATGCTCTATTCATATACTTACATATGTAAGCATGTTAGGAGTGCTAGTCGTATGATGACATTATCCATGCTGATTGCCATAACAAGATGCTCTGTTCATGGACTTAAATATGTAAGCATGTTAACAGTGCTGGTAGTATGATGACATTATCCGTGCAAACTGCCATAATGGGATACTATATTAATGGACTAAAATATGTAAGCATGTTAGGAGTGCTGGTAGTATGACATTATCCGTGCAGACTGCCATAAAGAGATGCTCTATTAATGGACTTACATATGTAAACATGTTAAGAGTGATAGCAGTATGATGACATTATTCATGCAGATTACCATAATGAGATGCACTGTTCATGGACTTACATATGTAAGCATGTTAGTAGTGCTGGTACTATGATGACATTATGCATACAGACTGCCATAACGGGATGCTCTATTCATGGACTTACATATGTAAGCATGTTAGGAGTGCTGGTAGTATGATGACATTATCCATGCAGATTGACATAATGGGATGCTCTATTCATGGACTTACGTATGTAAGCATGTTAGCAGTGCTGGTATTATGATGACATTATGCATATAGACTGCCATAACAGGATGCTCTATTCATGGACTTACGTATGTAAGCATGTTAACAGTGCTAGTAGTATGATGGCATTTTCAGTGCAGATTGCCATAACGGGATGCTCTATTCATGGCCCTACATATGTAAGCATGTTAGGAGTGATAGCAGTATGATGACATTATCCATGCAGATTGCCATAACAAGATGCTCTATTCAAGGACTAACATATGTAAGCATGTTAGCACTGCTAGTAGTATGATGACATTATACATATAGACTGCCATAATGTGATACTCTATTCATGGACTTACGAATGTAAGCATGTTAGGAGTGCTGGTAGTATGATGACATTATCTGTGCAGATTTCAATAATGAAATGCTCTATTTATGGACTTACATATATATGCATGTTAGGAGTGCTGGTAATATGATGACATTATCCATGCAGATTGCCATAATGGGATGCTCTATTCATGTACTTGCATATGTAAGCATGTCAGGAGTGATAGCAGTATCATGACATTATCCGTGCAGATTGCCATAACAAGATGCTCATATGTAAGCATGTTAGCACTGCTAGTAGTATGATGACATTATACATATAGACTGCCATAATGGGATACTCTATTCATGGACTTACGTATATAAGCATGTTAGCAGTGCTGGCAGTATGATGACATTATCCGTGCAGACTGTCATAATGGGATGCTCTATTCATGGACTTACATATGTAAGCATGTTAGGAGTGCAACTAGGATGATGACATTATCCGTGCAGATTGCCATAATGTGATGCTCTATTCATGGCCCTACGTATGTAAGCATGTTAGCTGTGGTAGTAGTATGATGACATTATCCATACAGACTGCCATAACGGGATGCACTATTCATGGACTTAAATATGTAAGCATGTTAAGAGTGCTGTTACTATGACATTATCCCTGCAGTCTGCCATAACGAGATACTCTATTCATGGACTTACATATGTAAGCATGTTAGGAGTGATAGCAGTATGATGACATTATCCATGCAGTGCATACGATAGATGTGGCATTCAGAAGCATATGTTAATGAATGTTTATTCAAAGGGCATACCTGATCACACCAGTGGAATTACATCTCCTCCCATTCCCCAAATAAATGCATGTCTACTGGTTTACTCATCGTGAGGTGGTATGCGCAGCCATATTTCATGGATTTACATATGTAAGCATGTTAGGAGTGCTGGTAGTATGATCACATTATCCATGCAGACTGCCATAACGGAATGCTCTATTCATGGACTTACATATGTAAGCATGTTAGGAGTGCTAGTAGTATGATGACATTATCCATGCAGATTGCCATAACGGTATGCTCTGTTCAAGGACTTACATATGTACGCATGTTAGGAGTGCTAGCAGTATGATGATATTATACATGTTGATTGCCAGAATAGAACGCTCTATTCACGGACTTGCATATGTAAGCATGTTAGCAGTGCTAGTAGTATGATGACATTATCCATGCAGATTGCCATAACGGGATGCTCTCTTCATGGACTTACATATGTAAGCATGTTAGGAGTGCTGGTTGTATGATGACAATGTCCGTGCAGATTGCCATAACGGGATGCTCTACTAATGACCTTACATATGGAAGCATGTTAGGAGTGCTGGTAGTATGATGACATTATCCATGCAGATTGCCATAACGTGGATGCTCTATTAATGGCCTTCCATATGTAAGCATGTTAGGAGTGCTAGTAGTATGAAGACATTATCCATATAGACTGCCATAACGGGATGCTCTATTCATGGACATACATATGTAAGCATGTAAGTAGTGCTGGTAGTATGATGACATTACACGTGCAGACTGCCATAATGGGATGCTCAATTAATAGACTAAAATATGTAAGCCTGTTAGGAGTAGTGGTAGTATGACATTATCCATGCAGACTGCCATAACGACATGCTCTATTCATGGACTTACATATGTAAGCATGTTAGGAGTGATAGCAATATGATGACATTATCCGTTCAGATTGCCATAACGAGATGCTCTATTCATGGACTTACATATATAAGCATGTTAGAAGTGCTGGCAGTATTATGACATTATGCATGCCAATTGCCAACACGGGATGCTCTGTTCAAGGACTTACATATGTAAGCATGTTAGGACTGCTGGTAGTATGATAACATTATCCATACAGACTGCCATAACGGGATGCTCTATTCATGGACTTACATATGTAAGCTTGTTAGGAGTGCTGGTAGTATGATGACATTATCCGTGCAGATTGCCATAATGGGATGGTCTATTCATGGACTTACATATGTAAGCATGTTAGCAGAGCTGGTAGTATGATGACATTATCCATACAGACTGCCATAACAAGATGCTCTATTCATGGACTTACATATGTAAGCATGTTACCAGTGCTGGTAGTATGATGATATTATCAATACAGATTGCCATAATGAGATGCTCTATTCATGGACTTACATATGTAAGCATGTTAGCAGTGCTGGTAGTAAGATGACATTATCCATGCAGATTGCCATAATGAGATGCTCTATTCATGGACTTACATATGTAAGCATGTTAGCAGGGCTGGTAGTATGATGACATTATCCATGCAGATTGCTATAACATGATGCTCTATTCATGGACTTGCATATGTACGCATGTTTGGAGAGCTAGTAGTATGATTACATTATCCATGCGGATTGCCTTAACGGGATGCTCTATTCATGGACTTACAAATGTAAGCATGTTAGCAGTGCTAATGGGATACTCTATTAATGGACTAAAATATGTAAGCATGTTAGGAGTGCTGGTAGTATGACATTATCCGTGCAGACTGCCATAAAGAGATGCTCTATTAATGGACTTACATATGTAAACATGTTAAGAGTGATAGCAGTATGATGACATTATCTGTGCAGATTGCCATAATGAGATGCACTGTTCATGGACTTACATATGTAAGCATGTTAGTAGTGCTGGTATTATGATGACATTATCCATACAGACTGCCATAATGGGATGCTCTATTCACGGACTTACATATGTAAGCATGTTAGGAGTGCTGGTAGTATGATGACATTATCCATGCAGACTGCCATAACGGAATGCTCTATTCATGGACTTACATATGTAAGCATGTTAGGAGTGCTAGTAGTATGATGACATTATCCATGCAGATTGCCATAGCGGTATGCTCTGTTCAAGGACTTACATATGTACGCATGTTAGGAGTGCTAGCAGTATGATGATATTATACGTGTTGATTGCCATAATAGAACACTCTCTTCACGGACTTGCATATGTAAGCATGTTAGCAGTGCTAGTAGTATGATGACATTAACCATGCAGTTTGCCATAACGGGATGCTCTCTTCATGGACTTACATATGTAAGCATGTTAGGAGTGCTGGTTGTATGATGACAATGTCCATGCAGATTGCCATAACGGGATGCTCTACTAATGACCTTACATATGGAAGCATGTTAGGAGTGCTGGTAGTATGATGACATTATCCATGCAGATTGCCATAACGGGATGCTCTATTAATGGCCTTACATATGTAAGCATGTTAGGAGTGCTAGTAGTATGATGACAATATCTGTGCAGATTGTCATAATGAGATGCTCTATTCATATACTTACATATGTAAACATGTCAGCAGTGCTAGTAGTATGAAGACATTATCCATATAGACTGCCATAACGGGATGCTCTATTCATGGACATACATATGTAAGCATGTTAGTAGTGCTGGTAGTATGATGACATTATCTTTGCAGATTGACATAATGGGATGCTCTATTCATGGACTTACGTATGTAAGCATGTTAGGAGTGCTAGTAGTATGATGACATTATCCATGCAGATTGCCATAGCGGTATGCTCTGTTCAAGGACTTACATATGTACGCATGTTAGGAGTGCTAGCAGTATGATGATATTATACGTGTTGATTGCCATAATAGAACGCTCTATTCACGGACTTGCATATGTAAGCATGTTAGCACTGCTAGCAGTATGATGACATTATACATATAGACTGCCATAATGGGATACTCTATTCATGGACTTACGTATATAAGCATGTTAGCAGTGCTGGCAGTGTGATGACATTATCCGTGCAGACTGTCATAATGGGATGCTCTATTCATGGACTTACATATGTAAGCATGTTAGGAGTGCTGGTAGTATGATGACATTATCCGTGCAGATTGCCATAATGGGATGCTCTATTCATGGACTTTCATATGTAAGCATGTTATCAGTGCTGGTTGTATGATGACATTATCTGTGCAGATTGCCATAACTGGATGCTTTATTCATGGACTTACATATGTAAGCATTTTAGGAGTATTAGCAATATGATGACAATATAAGTGCAGATTGCCATAACGAGATGCTCTTTTCATGGAGTAACATATGTAAGCTTGTTAGTAGTGTTAGTAGTATGATGACATTATCCATACAGACTTCCATAATGAGATGCTCTATTCATGGACTAACATATGTAAGCATGTTAGGAGTGCTGGTAGTATGATGACATTATCCATGCAGACTGCCATAATGGGATGATAAAACAACCAACGAAGAGAACAAAATATATGGAATAAACGACCATGGATCCAGCACCAAAAAATTATTGCACACAAGTCCCTAGCGCCTCGGCCTTCACCTTCTAGGAGAATAACTTCAAAAAACTGACAAGCATTTTTATACACAACATTACTAGAATAATTAAATCATCCAATTATCAATTAAACAATTAATTATTAAAAACTCTCCAATTACATTCTAAATTCATGCCTCTTGGCTCCATGGTGTCATATTTTAATATAAAAACAGTTTCTTTATATAACAATCTATGTTTTGTTTTTTCTTCAGTTTCATACATATTTAAACTCTCTAAAACTGTTGCTAATAAGCCCTTGGCATCACCATTATGGAACTCTTTAAAATGTGTAGCAACAGGACTTTCCATTTTATTATGTTTTATGTCTCTCAAATGTTCCTGTAATCGTATTTTAAAAGCCTGTTTACTTTCACCCACATAAAACATATTGCAAGGGCACCTCAATGCATATATTACTCTCTCAGTATTACATGAATAGTGTCCCATAGGATAAAATTGTTTTCCATTAATGTACTGGAAACGTCTACAAACATACTTACAAGAAACACATTTGCCACAAGAGTATGTGCCCTTTGTTTTAACACAAACATTAACATTAAAACTCAAATTCGGGGTAGAAAAACCTGCATGGACCAACATATCCTTTATATTTCTTCCTCTTCTATATGAGAAAGTAATGTTTTTAGGAAAAATTGATATTAGTTCTCTATATTTAAATAATGATTTCCAATAATATTTTATCATATTGCTAACCTCTAAAGAAAGTAAATCATAAGTTATAACCATAAAGATTTTTTTCAATAAATCTCCCTTAGAATAGGTATATATTCTCTTTTTATTATTTCGCTTCTGTATTTTATTAACATCCTGATTATAACTTTTAATACTGTCTAACGAGGACATTACTTCTTGAGCATCATAGCCCCTTCCAATGTATATACTTGCTACTTTATCTATTTCATCATTAGCTGTGTCATTATTTCTATATAATCTATTTATTCTTAAAAATTCACCATAAGGTAATGAATTAAGAAGATGTGGAGGATGACAGCTCCAACCATCTAACAAATGTAATTCATTTTCAAATTTTCGAAATATTTTTGTCACCACCTTTCCATTTGTATTTCCTTCTAAAACTATGTCTAAAAAATTTACTTTATTTCCAACTTGGAAACCATCAAATTTCAAACCAAATTGATTCATTTGTAAATCATTCTTAAATTGACATATTTCTGATTCACCACCCTGACAAATAAAAACTAAATCGTTTATGTAACGATAATAACCAACAACATGCTTAATAAAAAACTTCATTCTATACAAAAATTCCACCTCAAAAAGATTCATCATAGCATTTGCATACATAGGCGCAAATGCTGCGCCCATTGCTGTTCCTCTCAATTGGCGAAATAATTGTCCATCAAAACTAAAAAAAATATTTTCTAAACAAAAATCTATGAGATCCACAATATATAATGACAAAGGACTATTACCTAATAGTTGCATTATAGCTTTAAGGCCATACTTATGTTCTATACTTGTATACAGACTCTTAACATCTGCTGTGAACCAATACATATCCATATTCCAAATTAAAGATGAAATTTTATTCAAAAAATCAGAGCTATCTTTAATATATGAAGGCTGCTTCATCACAAAAGGAAATAAATAACTATGCAAAAATAATCCCATGTTACGTGTAAAATAGTTACATGCTGATACAATTGGGCGACCTGGTGGATGGATTAAATCTTTATGTACTTTTGGCAAACAATAAAACTTTGCTACTTCACATCCTTTAGTTGAAAATTTTTTTGAAATATCTTCCTTTGTGAAATATCCCAGCCTATAGCCTTTATAACAAAGATCTTCAAATTTGTTAATAGCTTTTTCATATTGTTTTATCTCACATTTTGCATATGTACTACTATCGTTTAAATGTTCCCAACACATATTTGCATACTGGGTATAATACATTAACACAATTTTATTGCCCTTATCCGCTGGTTTTACTATAATTTCCTTATTAGACGCCAGTTCTTTAATAGCAAGCCACTCATTTTTAGTTAAATTGCATTGGATGTTACTTCCTTTTCTATCAAATTCACTATATATATTTTCAGCTGCAAAATTAATCATTGCCGAAAAGTTTTTTATTCCTTCATGTTGAAAGGATGGTGAAAAAGTACTTTTGACCTTAATATCACCAGTGTCTAAGCGGCAGTACGCATTAGGTTCCATAAAACTGTCATTATCAGATACACATGAATAATAACTATCATCAGAGTCACCATTAATATATAAATCATTCTCATTGGACTTATTTAATAAAACTCCATCATCATGGTTACTTGCAAAAAAGCACATCAGATTTAGCTTTCGTATAAAACGATAAATTTCACTTTTTAAAACATGCAACCTAGTCAGAACCATAGGTACATATTTTAAACCATGATTGAGTGCAGAAATAGTAGCGTCACTGATAGTGAGGCCACTCAAATTAATAATATAGTTGTTAACAGCATTTCTACAATTTGTTAAGTCACATAATGAAAAGTTAGTTTTTCCTAAAACGTTTGTACCTCTGTACGGTTCCTGATGTCTCTGAATTTTGTCTCCATCTGTTCTCATTTCCAGTAGTGTTACCCCCAAGTTCATTTTTACTGCCATATTCCGACCATCTCTTTTTCCGAAAGGAATTCTGAAATTGTTGTGGATTCTGAGCCGTCGGTAGCCCTGGTAATCATTGTCACCTTCTCCAGCTTCACTATCCCAATCCGTAGAAGCATCCGATGTAGTATTGGGCCCGCCATATTCAGACCGGTTTTCTTCGTCTGCAAATCTGGCGTAACGACGTCTATTCTTGCCGTTGTTGATTGGACGAGAGAAAGCCGAGCCCCCTGCATAATCCTTGATGTCACGATTTAGTTTATACTTTTTAACATTCAAAAGTTCCTTCTCCATATCTATTAGTTTATTTTGTATGTCCTTCAAACACAATTCCATACGTGATAGCCCCACCATTTCCGATAGAGTCTCACAAGCATTATTTATTTCAGTTTTTAATTTTTCTTGTTTTATTTTGTCACGTTCCACTAGAATAGCAACCCATTCAATGGAACAATGATGGGCAGCCTCTACCTATCTTTTTTGGAAAGCTTTATCAACTTCATCCACTAAATCAAAAGGAGTCATTGGATTTTTAAAGGCTCGCAAGCCTCTAGGTGTAAAGTCCAATTCTATATATCTTTGTAAGCTAAGTTCAGATGAACGGCTAATTCTTTAGCCATTAGTTTATCAAGCTTATTAAATGTTTCTCTCATTTCAGCAGGTAAGAAATTATTAGCACTTTGCCCCACATTTGAGAATGGATTACCGGAACATCTTTGCTGTTCTCTCTGTAGAAATATTTTCCAAAATATCACCTGTTGATCCTGTATATTCCGAACACTATCCGCATCCCCCAGTGCAGTTGTAAATTGCTCCATAGTTGTTTGATTTTTATCAAGCAAATCTTGCCTGAAAATCCTTGGCACATTTAGTGATGGATCACTCGACATCTCGAACCATAAAACAACCAACGAAAAGAACAAAATATATGGAATAAACAACCATGGATCCAGCACCAAAAATTTACTGCACACAAGTCCCTAGTGCCTCGGCCTTCGCCTTCTAGGAGAATAACTTCAAAAAACAGACAAGCATTTTTATACACAACATTAATAGAATAATTAAATCATCCAATTATCAATTAAACAATTAATTATTAAAAACTCTCCAATTACATTCTAAATGCATGCCTCTTGGCTCCATGGTGTCATATTTTAATATAAAAACAGTTTCTTTATATAACAATCTATGTTTTGTTTTTTTCTTCAGTTTCATACATATTTAAACTCTCTAAATCTGTTGCTAATAAGCCCTTGGCATCACCATTATGGAACTCTTTAAAATGTGTAGCAACAGGACTTTCCATTTTATTATGTTTTATGTCTCTCAAATGTTCCTGTAATCGTATTTTAAAAGCCCGTTTACTTTCACCCACATAAAACATATTGCAAGGGCACCTCAATGCATATATTACTCTCTCAGTATTACATGAATAGTGTCCCATAGGATAAAATTGTTTTCCATTAATATACTGGAAACTTCTATAAACATGCTTACAAGAAACACATTTGCCACAAGAGTATGTGCCCTTTGTTTTAACACAAACATTAACATTAAAACTCAAATTCGGGGTAGAAAAAGCTGCATGGACCAACATATCCTTTATATTTCTTCCTCTTCTATATGAGAAAGTAATGTTTTTAGGAAAATTGATATTAGTTCTCTATATTTAAATAATGATTTCCAATAATATTTTATCATATTGCTAACCTCTAAAGAAAGTAAATCATAAGTTATAACCATAAAGATTTTTTTCAATTCATCTCCCTTAGAATAGGTATATATTCTCTTTTTATTATTTCACTTCTGTATTTTATTAACATTCTGATTATAACTTTTAATACTGTCTAATGAGGACATTACTTCTTGAGCATCATAGCCCCTTCCAATGTATATACTTGCTACTTTATCTAATTCATCATTAACTGTGTCATTATTTCTATATAATCTATTTATTCTTAAAAATTCACCATAAGGTAATGAATTAAGAAGATGTGGAGGATGACAGCTCCGACCATCTAACAAATGTAATTCATTCTCAAATTTTCAAAATATTTTTGTCACCACCTTTCCATTTGTATTTCCTTCTAAAACTATGTCTAAAAATTTACTTTATTTCCAACATGGAAACCATCAAATTTCAAACCAAATTGATTCATTTGTAAATCATTCTTAAATTGACATATTTCTGATTCACCACCCTGACAAATAAAAATTAAATCGTCTATATAACGATAATAACCAACAACATGCTTAATAAAAAACGTCATTCTATACAAAAATTCCACCTCAAAAAGATTCATCATAGCATTTGCATACATAGGCGCAAATGCTGCGCCCATTGCTGTTCCTCTCAATTGGCGAAATAATTGTCCATCAAAACTAAAAAAAATATTTTCTAAACAAAAATCTATGAGATCCACAATATATAATGACAAAGGACTATTACCTAATAGTTGCATTATAGCTTTAAGGCCATACTTATGTTCTATACTTGTATACAGACTCTTAACATCTGCTGTGAACCAATACATATCCATATTCCAAATTAAAGATGAAATTTTATTCAAAAAATCAGAGCTATCTTTAATATATGAAGGCTGCTTCATCACAAAAGGAAATAAATAACTATGCAAAAATAATCCCATGTTACGTGTAAAATAGTTACATGCTGATACAATTGGGTGACCTGGTGGATGGATTAAATCTTTATGTACTTTTGGCAAATGATAAAACTTTGCTACTTCACATCCTTTAGTTGAAAATTTTTTTTGAAATATCTTCCTTTGTGAAATATCCCAGCCTATAACCTTTATAACAAAGATCTTCAAATTTGTTAATAGCTTTTTCATATTGTTTTATCTCACATTTTGCATATGTACTACTATCGTTTAAATGTTCCCAACACATATTTGCATACTGGACATAATACATTAACACAATTTTATTGCCCTTATCCACTGGTTTTACTATAATTTCCTTATTAGACGCCAGTTCTTTAATAGCAAGCCACTCATTTTTAGTTAAATTGTATTGGATGTTACTTTCTTTTCTATCAAATTCACTATATATATTTTCAGCTGCAAAATTAATCATTGCCGAAAAGTTTTTTATTCCTTCATGTTGAAAGGATGGTGAAAAAGTACTTTTGACCTTAATTTCACTAGTGTCTAAGCGGCAGTACGCATTAGGTTCCATAAAACTGTCATTATCAGATACACACGAATAATAACTATCATCAGAGTCACCATTAATATATAAATCATTCTCATTGGACTTATTTAATAAAACTCCATCATCATGGTTACTTGCAAAAAAGCACATCAGATTTAGCTTTCGTATAAAACGATAAATTTCACTTTTTAAAACATGCAACCTAGGAAGAACCATAGGTACATATTTTAAACCATGATTGAGTGCAGAAATAGTAGCGTCACTGATAGTGAGGCCACTCAAATTAATAATATAGTTGCTAACAGCATTTCTACAATTTGTTAAGTCACATAATGAAAAGTTAGTTTTTCCTAAAACGTTTGTACCTCTGTACGGTTCCTGATGTCTCTGAATTTTGTCTCCATCTGTTCTCATTTCCAGTAGTGTTACCCCCAAGTTCATTTTTACTGCCATATTCCGACCATCTCTTTTTCCGAAAGGAATTCTGAAATTGTTGTGGATTCTGAGCCGTCGGTAGCCATGGTAATCCTTGTCACCTTTTCCAGCTTCACTATCCCAATCCGTAGAAGCATCCGATGTAGTATTGGGCCCGCCATATTCAGACCGGTTTTCTTCATCTGCAAATCTGACGTAACGACGTCTATTCTTGCCGTTGTTGATTGGACGAGAGAAAGCCGAGCCCCCTGCATAATCCTTGATGTCACGATTTAGTTTATACTTTTTAACATTCAAAAGTTCCTTCTCCATATCTATTAGTTTATTTTGTATGTCCTTCAAACACAATTCCATACGTGATAGCCCCACCATTTCCGATAGAGTCTCACAAGCATTATTTATTTCAGTTTTTAATTTTTCTTGTTTTATTTTGTCACGTTCCACTAGAATAGCAACCCATTCAATGGAACAATGATGGGCAGCCTCTACCTATCTTTTTTGGAAAGCTTTATCAACTTCATCCACTAAATCAAAAGGAGTCGTTGGATTTTTAAAGGCTCGCAAGCCTCTAGGTGTAAAGCCCAATTCTATATATCTTTGTAAGTTAAGACAGTTCAGATGAACGGCTAATTCTTTAGCCATTAGTTTATCAAGCTTATTAAATGTTTCTCTCATTTCAGCAGGTAAGAAATTATTAGCACTTTGCCCCACATTTGAGAAAGGATTACCGGAACATCTTTGCTGTTCTCTCTGTAGAAATATTTTCCGAAATATCACCTGTTGATCCTGTATATTCCGAACACTATCCGCATCCCCCAGTGCAGTTGTAAATTGCTCCATAGTTGTTTGATTTTTATCAAGCAAATCTTGCCTGAAAATCCTTGGCACATTTAGTGATGGATCACTCGACATCTCGAACCATAAAACAACAAACGAAAAGAACAAAATATATGGAATAAACAACCATGGATCCAGCACCAAAAATTTATTGCACACAAGTCCCTAGTGCCTCGGCCTTCGCCTTCTAGGAGAATAACTTCAAAAAACAGACAAGCATTTTTATACACAACATTAATAGAATAATGAAATCATCCAATTATCAATTAAACAATTAATTATTAAAAACTCTCCAATTACATTCTAAATGCATGCCTCTTGGCTCCATGGTGTCATATTTTAATATAAAAACAGTTTCTTTATATAACAATCTATGTTTTGTTTTTTCTTCAGTTTCATACATATTTAAACTCTCTAAATCTGTTGCTAATAAGCCCTTGGCATCACCATTATGGAACTCTTTAAAATGTGTAGCAACAGGACTTTCCATTTTATTATGTTTTATGTCTCTCAAATGTTCCTGTAATCGTATTTTAAAAGCCCATTTACTTTCACCCACATAAAACATATTGCAAGGGCACTTCAATGCATATATTACTCTCTCAGTATTACATGAATAGTGTCCCATAGGATAAAATTGTTTTCCATTAATATACTGGAAACTTCTATAAACATGCTTACAAGAAACACATTTGCCACAAGAGTATGTGCCCTTTGTTTTAACACAAACATTAACATTAAAACTCAAATTCAGGGTAGAAAAAGCTGCATGGACCAACATATCCTTTATATTTCTTCCTCTTCTATATGAGAAAGTAATGTTTTTAGGAAAAATTGATATTAGTTCTCTATATTTAAATAATGATTTCCAATAATATTTTATCATATTGCTAACCTCTAAAGAAAGTAAATCATAAGTTATAACCATAAAGATTTTTTTCAATTCATCTCCCTTAGAATAGGTATATATTCTCTTTTTATTATTTCACTTCTGTATTTTATTAACATCCTGATTATAACTTTTAATACTGTCTAATGAGGGCATTACTTCTTGAGCATCATAGCCCCTTCCAATGTATATACTTGCTACTTTATCTAATTCATCATTAACTGTGTCATTATTTCTATATAATCTATTTATTCTTAAAAATTCACCATAGGGTAATGAATTAAGAAGATGTGGAGGATGACAGCTCCGACCATCTAACAAATGTAATTCATTCTCAAATTTTCAAAATATTTTTGTCACCACCTTTCCATTTGTATTTCCTTCTAAAACTATGTCTAAAAAATTTACTTTATTTCCAACTTGGAAACCATCAAATTTCAAACCAAATTGATTCATTTGTAAATCATTCTTAAATTGACATATTTCTGATTCACCACCCTGACAAATAAAAATTAAATCGTCTATATAACGATAATAACCAACAACATGCTTAATAAAAAACGTCATTCTATACAAAAATTCCACCTCAAAAAGATTCATCATAGCATTTGCATACATAGGCGCAAATGCTGCGCCCATTGCTGTTCCTCTCAATTGGCGAAATAATTGTCCATCAAAACTAAAAAAATTATTTTCTAAACAAAAATCTATGAGATCCACAATATATAATGACAAAGGACTATTACCTAATAGTTGCATTATAGCTTTAAGGCCATACTTATGTTCTATACTTGTATACAGACTCTTAACATTTGCTGTGAACCAATACATATCCATATTCCAAATTAAAGATGAAATTTTATTCAAAAAATCAGAGCTATCTTTAATATAGGAAGGCTGCTTCATCACAAAAGGAAATAAATAACTATGCAAAAATAATCCCATGTTACGTGTAAAATAGTTACATGCTGATACAATTGGGCGACCTGGTGGATTGATTAAATCTTTATGTACTTTTGGCAAATGATAAAACTTTGGTACTTCACATCCTTTAGTTGAAAATTTTTTTGAAATATCTTCCTTTGTGAAATATCCCAGCCTATAACCTCTATAACAAAGATCTTCAAATTTGTTAATAGCTTTTTCATATTGTTTTATCTCACATTTTGCATATGTACTACTATCGTTTAAATGTTCCCAACACATATTTGCATACTGGATATAATACATTAACACAATTTTATTGCCCTTATCCGCTGGTTTTACTATAATTTCCTTATTAGACGCCAGTTCTTTAATAGCAAGCCACTCATTTTTAGTTAAATTGTATTGGATGTTACTTTCTTTTCTATCAAATTCACTATATATATTTTCAGCTGTAAAATTAATCATTGCCGAAAAGTTTTTTATTTCTTCATGTTGAAAGCATGGTGAAAAAGTACTTTTGACCTTAGTTTCACTAGTGTCTAAGCGGCAGTATGCATTAGGTTCCATAAAACTGTCATTATCAGATACACACGAGTAATAACTATCATCAGAGTCACCATTAATATATAAATCATTCTCATTGGACTTATTTAATAAAACTCCATCATCATGGTTACTTGCAAAAAAGCACATCAGATTTAGCTTTCGTATAAAACGATAAATTTCACTTTTTAAAACATGCAACCTAGGAAGAACCATAGGTACATATTTTAAACCATGATTGAGTGCAGAAATAGTAGCGTCACTGATAGTGAGGCCACTCAAATTAATAATATAGTTGTTAACAGCATTTCTACAATTTGTTAAGTCACATAATGAAAAGTTAGTTTTTCCTAAAACGTTTGTACCTCTGTACGGTTCCTGATGTCTCTGAATTTTGTCTCCATCTGTTCTCATTTCCAGTAGTGTTACCCCCAAGTTCATTTTTACTGCCATATTCCGACCATCTCTTTTTCCGAAAGGAATTCTGAAATTGTTGTGGATTCTGAGCCGTCGGTAGCCCTGGTAATCATTGTCACCTTCTCCAGCTTCACTATCCCAATCCGTAGAAGCATCCGATGTAGTATTGGGCCCGCCATATTCAGACCGGTTTTCTTCGTCTGCAAATCTGACGTAACGATGTCTATTCTTGCCGTTGTTGATTGGACGAGAGAAAGCCGAGCCCCCTGCATAATCCTTGATGTCACGATTTAGTTTATACTTTTTAACATTCAAAAGTTCCTTCTCCATATCTATTAGTTTATTTTGTATGTCCTTCAAACACAATTCCATACGTGATAGCCCCACCATTTCCGATAGTCTCACAAGCATTATTTATTTCAGTTTTTAATTTTTCTTGTTTTATTTTGTCACGTTCCACTAGAATAGCAACCCATTCAATGGAACAATGATGGGCAGCCTCTACCTATCTTTTTTGGAAAGCTTTATCAACTTCATCCACTAAATCAAAAGGAGTCGTTGGATTTTTAAAGGCTCGCAAGCCTCTAGGTGTAAAGTCCAATTCTATATATCTTTGTAAGCTAAGACAGTTCAGATGAACGGCTAATTCTTTAGCCATTAGTTTATCAAGCTTATTAAATGTTTCTCTCATTTCAGCAGGTAAGAAATTATTAGCACTTTGCCCCACATTTGAGAAAGGATTACCGGAACATCTTTGCTGTTCTCTCTGTAGAAATTTTTTCCAAAATATCACCTGTTGATCCTGTATATTCCGAACACTATCCGCATCCCCCAGTGCAGTTGTAAATTGCTCCATAGTTGTTTGATTTTTATCAGGCAAATCTTGCCTGAAAATCCTTGGCACATTTAGTGATGGATCACTCGACATCTCGAACCATAAAACAACCAACGAAAAGAACAAAATATATGGAATAAACAACCATGGATCCAGCACCAAAAATTTATTGCACACAAGTCCCTAGTGCCTCGGCCTTCGCCTTCTAGGAGAATAACTTCAAAAAACAGACAAGCATTTTTATAAACAACATTAATAGTATAATTAAATCATCCAATTATCAATTAAACAATTAATTATTAAAAACTCTCCAATTACATTCTAAATTCATGCCTCTTGGCTCCATGGTGTCATATTTTAATATAAAAACAGTTTCTTTATATAACAATCTATGTTTTGTTTTTTTCTTCAGTTTCATACATATTTAAACTCTCTAAATCTGTTGCTAATAAGCCCTTGGCATCACCATTATGGAACTCTTTAAAATGTGTAGCAACAGGACTTTCCATTTTATTATGTTTTATGTCTCTCAAATGTTCCTGTAATCGTATTTTAAAAGCCCATTTACTTTCACCCACATAAAACATATTGCAAGGGCACTTCAATGCATATATTACTCTCTCAGTATTACATGAATAGTGTCCCATAGGATAAAATTGTTTTCCATTAATATACTGGAAACTTCTATAAACATGCTTACAAGAAACACATTTGCCACAAGAGTATGTGCCCTTTGTTTTAACACAAACATTAACATTAAAACTCAAATTTGGGGTAGAAAAAGCTGCATGGACCAACATATCCTTTATATTTCTTCCTCTTCTATATGAGAAAGTAATGTTTTTAGGAAAAATTGATATTAGTTCTCTATATTTAAATAATGATTTCCAATAATATTTTATCATATTGCTAACCTCTAAAGAAAGTAAATCATAAGTTATAACCATAAAGATTTTTTTCAATTCATCTCCCTTAGAATAGGTATATATTCTTTTTTTATTATTTCACTTCTGTATTTTATTAACATCCTGATTATAACTTGTAATACTGTCTAATGAGGACATTACTTCTTGAGCATCATAGCCCCTTCCAATGTATATACTTGCTACTTTATCTAATTCATCATTAACTGTGTCATTATTTCTATATAATCTATTTATTCTTAAAAATTCACCATAAGGTAATGAATTAAGAAGATGTGGAGGATGACAGCTCCGACCATCTAACAAATGTAATTCATTCTCAAATTTTCAAAATATTTTTGTCACCACCTTTCCATTTGTATTTCCTTCTAAAACTATGTCTAAAAATTTACTTTATTTCCAACTTGGAAACCATCAAATTTCAAACCAAATTGATTCATTTGTAAATCATTCTTAAATTGACATATTTCTGATTCACCACCCTGACAAATAAAAATTAAATCGTCTATATAACGATAATAACCAACAACATGCTTAATAAAAAACGTCATTCTATACAAAAATTCCACCTCAAAAAGATTCATCATAGCATTTGCATACATAGGCGCAAATGCTGCGCCCATTGCTGTTCCTCTCAATTGGCGAAATAATTGTCCATCAAAACTAAAAAAATTATTTTCTAAACAAAAATCTATGAGATCCACAATATATAATGACAAAGGACTATTACCTAATAGTTGCATTATAGCTTTAAGGCCATACTTATGTTCTATACTTGTATACAGACTCTTAACATCTGCTGTGAACCAATACATATCCATATTCCAAATTAAAGATGAAATTTTATTCAAAAAATCAGAGCTATCTTTAATATATGAAGGCTGCTTCATCACAAAAGGAAATAAATAACTATGCAAAAATAATCCCATGTTACGTGTAAAATAGTTACATGCTGATACAATTGGGCGACCTGGTGGATGGATTAAATCTTTATGTACTTTTGGCAAATGATAAAACTTTGCTACTTCACATCTTTTAGTTGAAAAATTTTTTTGAAATATCTTCCTTTGTGAAATATCCCAGCCTATAACTTTTATAACAAAGATCTTCAAATTTGTTAATAGCTTTTTCATATTGTTTTATCTCACATTTTGCATATGTACTACTATCGTTTAAATGTTCCCAACACATATTTGCATACTGGATATAATACATTAACACAATTTTATTGCCCTTATCCGCTGGTTTTACTATAATTTCCTTATTAGACGCCAGTTCTTTAATAGCAAGCCACTCATTTTTAGTTAAATTGTATTGGATGTTACTTTCTTTTCTATCAAATTCACTATATATATTTTCAGCTGCAAAATTAATCATTGCCGAAAAGTTGTTTATTCCTTCATGTTGAAAGGATGGTGAAAAAGTACTTTTGACCTTAATTTCACTAGTGTCTAAGCGGCAGTACGCATTAGGTTCCATAAAACTGTCATTATCAGATACACACGAATAATAACTATCATCAGAGTCACCATTAATATATAAATCATTCTCACTGGACTTATTTAATAAAACTCCATCATCATGGTTACTTGCAAAAAAGCACATCAGATTTAGCTTTCGTATAAAACGATAAATTTCACTTTTTAAAACATGCAACCTAGGAAGAACCATAGGTACATATTTTAAACCATGATTGAGTGCAGAAATAGTAGCGTCACTGATAGTGAGGTCACTCAAATTAATAATATAGTTGTTAACAGCATTTCTACAATTTGTTAAGTCACATAATGAAAAGTTAGTTTTTCCTAAAACGTTTGTACCTCTGTAGAGTTCCTGATTATCCTCTGAATTTTGTCTCCATCTGTTCTCATTTCCATTAGTGTTACCCCTAAGTTCATTTTTACTGCCATATACAGACCATCTCTTTTTCCGAAAGGAATTCTGAAATTGTTGTGGATTGTGCCGACTGCCATAATGTGTCCATTAATGGACGTAAATATATAAGCATTTTAGGAGTGCTGGTAGTATGATGACATTATCCATGCAGATTGCCATAATGGGATGCTCTATTCATAGACTTACATATGTAAGCATGTTAGCAGTGATGGTAGTATGATGACATTATCCATATAGACTGCCATAAAGGGATACTCTATTTATGGACTTACATATGTAAGCATGTTAGCAGTGCTCGTAGTATGATGACATTATCCGTTCAGATTGCCATAACGGGATGCTCTGTTCATGGAATTACATATATAAGCATGTTAGAAGTGCTGGTACTATGATTACATTATCCGTGCAGATTGCCATAACGGGATACTCTGTTCATGGACTTACATATGTAAGCATGTTAAGAGTGCTAGTAGTATGATGACATTATCCGTGCAGATTGCCAT
Organism: Protopterus annectens; assembly: GCF_019279795.1. Lineage (NCBI taxonomy): Eukaryota > Metazoa > Chordata > Ceratodontiformes > Protopteridae > Protopterus > Protopterus annectens. Next base: position 1,880,114,782 of record NC_056732.1, read on the forward strand.
AACGGGATGCTCTATTCATGGACTTAGATATGTAAAAATATTAGTAGTGCTGGTAGTATGATGACATTATCCACGCAGACAGACATAAAGAGATGCTCTATTCATGGACTTACATATCTAAGTATGTTAGGAGTGATAACAGCATGATTACATTATCCATGCAGATTACCATAATGAGATGCTCTATTCATGGACTTACATATGTAAGCATGTTAGTAGTGCTAGTAGTATGATGACATTATCTGTGAAGATTGCCATAACGAGATGCTCTATTCATGGACTTACATATGTAACATTGTTAGCAGTGCTAGTAGTATGAAGACATTATCCATATAGACTGCCATAACGGGATGCTCTATTCATGGACTTACATATGTAAGCATGTAAGTAGTGCTGGTAGTATGATGATATTATACGTGCCGACTGCCATAATGGGATGCTGTATTAATGGACTAAAATATGTAAGCATGTTAGGAGTGCTGGTAGTATGACATTATCCATGCAGACTGCCATAACAACATGCTCTATTCATGGACTTACATATGTAAGCATGTAAGTAGTGCTGGTAGTATGATGACATTATCCGTGCAGATTGCCATAATGGGATGCTCTATTCATGGACTTGCATATGTAAGCATGTTAGGAGTGCTGGTAGTATGATGACATTATCAATGCAGCTTGCCATAACGAGATGCTCTATTCATGGACATACATATATAAGCATGTTAGGAGTGCAGTAGTATGATAACATTATCCATGCAGATTGACATAACCGGATGCTCTATTCATGGACTTGCAATGTAAGCATGTTAGGAGAGCTAGTGGTATACTTACATTATCCATGCAGATTACCGTAACTGGATGCTCTATTCATGGACTTACATATGTAATCATGTTAGGAGTGATAGCAGTATGATGACATTATCCGTGCAGATTGCCATAACGGGATGCTCTATTCATGGACTTTCATATGTAAGCATGTTAGCAGTGCAAGTAGCATGATGACATTATCCATGCAGATTGCCATAATGGGATGCTCTGTTCATGGACTTACATATGTAAGCATGTTAGCAGTGCTAGTAGCATGATGACATTATCCATGCAGATTGCCATAACGGGATGCTCTATTCATGGACTTGCATATGTAAGCATGTTAGGCGTGCTGGTAGGATGATGATATTATCTGTGCAGATTGCCACAACGGGATGCTCTATTCATGCACTTACATATGTAAGCATGTTAGGAGTGGTAGTCTTATGATGACATTATCCATGCAGATTGCCATAACGAGATGCTCTGTTCATGGACTTAAATATGTAAGCATGTTAGCAGTGCTGATAGTATGATGACATTATCCTTGCAGACTGCCATAATGGGATACTCTATTAATGGACTAAAATATGTAAGCATGTTAGGAGTGCTGGTAGTATGACATTATCCATGCAGACTGCCATAAAGAGATGCTCTATTAATGGACTTACATATGTAAACATGTTAAGAGTGATAGCAGTATGATGACATTATCCATGCAGATTGCCATAATGAGATGCTCTGTTCATGGACTTACATATGTAAGCATGTTAGTAGTGCTGGTAGTATGATGACATTATCCATACAGACTGCCATAGCGGGATGCTCTATTCATGGACTTACATATGTAAGCATGTTAGGAGTGCTGGTAGTATGATGACATTATCCATGCAGATTGACATAATGGGATGCTCTATTCATGGACTTACGTATGTAAGCATGTTAGCAGTGCTGGTAGTATGATGACATTATCCATGGAGATTGCCATAACGGGATGCTATATTCATGGACTTACATATGTAAGCATGTTAGCAGTGCTGGTAATATAATGACATTATACATATAGACTGCCATAACGGGATGCTTTATTCATGGACTTACTTATGTAAGCATGTTAACAGTGCTTGTAGTATGATGGCATTTTCAGTGCAGATTGCCATAACAGGATGCTCTATTCATGGCCCCACATATGTAAGCATGTTAGGAGTGATAGCAGTATGATGACATTATCCGTGCAGATTGCCATAACAAGATGCTCTATTCAAGGACTAACACATGTAAGCATGTTAGCACTGCTAGTAGTATGATGACATTATACATACAGACTGCCATAACAGGATACTCTATTCATGGACTTACGTATGTAAGTATGCTAGGAGTGCTGGGAGTATGACGACATTATCTGTGCAGATTTCCATAACGAGATGCTCTATTCATGGACTTACATATATATGCATGTTAGGAGTGCTGGTAGTATGATGACATTATCCATGCAGATTGCCATAAATGGATGCTCTATATTCATGGACTTACATATTTAAGCATGTTAGGAGTGCTGGTAGTATGATGACATTATCCGTGCAGATTGCCATAATGGGATGCTCTATTCATGTACTTACATATGTAAGCATGTTAGGAGTGATAGCAGTATCATGACATTATCCATGCAGATTGCCATAACGAGATGCTCTATTCATGGACTTACATATGTAAGCATGTTAGGAGTGCTGGTAGTATGATAACATTATCAGTGCAGATTAACATAATGGGATGCTCTGTTCATGGATTTAATATGTAAGCATGTTAGGAGTGCTGGTAGTATTATGACATTATCCGTGCAGATTGTCATAACCAGATGCTGTATTCATGGACCTACATATGTAAGCATGTTAGGAGTGCTGGTAGCATGATAACATTATCAGTGCAGATTAACATAACGGGATGCTCTGTTCATGGACTTAATATGTAAGCATGTTAGGAGTGCTGGTAGTATGATGACATTATCCGTGCAGATTGCCATAATGGGATGCTCTATTCATGTACTTACATATGTAAGCATGTTTGGAGTGATAGCAGTATCATGACATTATCCATGCAGATTGCCACAATGAGATGCTCTATTCATGGACTTACATATGTAAGCATGTTAGGAGTGCTGGTAGCATGATAACATTATCAGTGCAGATTAACATAACGGGATGCTCTGTTCATGGACTTAATATGTAAGCATGTTAGGAGTGCTGTTAGTATAATGACATTATCCGTGCAGATGCCATAACGGGATGCTCTATTCATGGACTTGCATATGTAAGCATGTTAGGAGTGCTGGTAGTATGATAACATTATCAGTGCAGATTAACATAATGGGATGCTCTGTTCATGGATTTAATATGTAAGCATGTTAGGAGTGCTGGTAGTATTATGACATTATCCGTGCAGATTGTCATAACCAGATGCTGTATTCATGGACCTACATATGTAACCATGTTAGCAGTGCTAGTAGCATGATGACATTATCCATATAGACTGCCATAACTGGATGCTCTATTCATGGACTTACATATGTAAGCATGTTAGGAGTGCTGGTAGTATGATGACATTATCCATGCAGACTGCCATAATGGGATAGTCCATTAATGGACTTAAATATATAAGCATGTTAGGAGTGCTGGTAGTATGACATTATCCGTGCAGTCTGCCATAACGCGATGCTGTATTCATGGACTTACATATGTAAGCATGTTAGGAGTGATAGCAGTATGATGACATTATCCATGCAGATTGCCATAAAGAGATGCTCTATTCATGGACTTACATATGTAATCATGTTAGCAGTGATAGCATTATGATGACATTATCTGTGCAGATTGCCATAAAGAGATGTCTTTTCTTGGGCTTACTTATGTAAGCATGTTAGGCGTTCTAGTAGTATGATGACATTATCCATGCAGATTGCCATAAGGGGTGCTTTATTCATGGACTTACATATGTAAGCATGTTAGCAGTGCTAGTAGTATGATGACATTATCCATGCAGATTGCCATAACTGGATGCTCTATCAATGGACTTACATATGCTAGCATGTTAGCAGTGCTAGGAGTATGATCACATTATCCATGCAGATTGCCATAATGAGATGCTCTATTTATGGACTTACATATGTAATCATGTTAGGTGTGATATCATTATGATGACATTATCCGTGCATATTGCCTTAATGAGATGCTCTATTCATGGATTTACATATGTAAGCATGTTAGGCGTGCTAGTAGTATGATGACATTATCCATCCAGATTGCCATAACTGTATGGTTTATTCATGGACTTACATATGTAAGCATGTTAGCAATGCTGGTAGTCTGATGACATTATCCATACAGACTTCCATAAAGGGATGCTCTATTCATGGACTTACATATGTAAGCATGTTAGGACTGCTGGTAGTATGATGACATTATCCATGCAGATTACCATAATAGGATGCTCTATTCACGGCCTTACATATGTAATCATGTTAGCAGTGCTGGTTGTATGATAACATTATCTGTGCAGATTGCCATAATGAGATGCTCTGTTCATGGACTTACATATGTAAGCATGTTACGAGTGCTGGTAGTATGATGGCATTATCCGTGCAGTCTGCCCTATTGGGATGCTCTATTAATGGACTTAAATTATGCTTGATATTTGATGGTACAGTAGTAGCATTGTTGCCTCACAGCCGCAGGTTCTCAGGTTTGATTCTTGACTGAGGTACCTTCTTTGTGGGGTCTGCATCTTCCCCCTGTGTTTGTGTGGGTTTGCTTTCTAGGGCCAATAGCCTAGTACCTACCTATGAATCTATATTGGATGGGTAATAGGAAATTCACCCTGGGGATCACTTCTGTGGTTCTGCTTGACAGGGGCACAGGAAAATAATTTTCTTGGGTGGCGAAAGCAAGGGTACATTTTTGGCTAGGCTTGTATAGGCCCTAGGGCCAATAGCCTAGTACCTACCTATGAACCTAATATGTAAGCATGTTAGGAGTGCTGGTAGTATGACATTATTTGTGCATACTGCCATAATGAGTGCTCTATTCATGGACTTACATATGTAGGCATGTTAGGAGTGATAGCAGTATGATGACATTATCCGTGCAGACTGCCATAATGGGATGCTCTATTCATGGACTTGCATATATAAGCATGTTAGAAGTGCTGGTAATATGATGACATTATCCATGCAGATTGCCATAACATGATGCTCTAATCATGGACTTACATATGTAAGCATGTTAGCAGTGCTAGTAATATGATGGCATTGTCCGTGCAGGCTTCCATAAGAGGATGTGCTATTCATGGACTTACATATGTAAGCATTTTAGGAGTGCTGGTAGTATGATGACATTATCCATGCAGATTGCCATAATGGGATGCTCTATTCATGGACTTACATATGTAAGCATGTTAGCCGTGCTCGTAGTATGATGACATTATCTGTGCAGACTGCCATAATGGGATGCTCTGTTCATACAATTACATATATAAGCATGTTAGAAGTGCTGGTACTATGATTACATTATCCGTGCAGATTGCCATAACGGGATACTCTCTTCATGGACTTACATATGTAAGCATGTTAGCAGTGCTGGTAGTAAGATGACATTATCCATGCAGATTACCATAATGAGATGCTCTATTCATGGACTTACATATGTAAGCATGTTAAGAGTGCTAGTAGTATGATGACATTATCCATGCAGACAGAAATAACGAGATGCTCTATTCATGGACTTACACATCTAAGCATGTTATGAGTGATAGCAGCATGATTACATTATCCATGCGGATTACTAAAATGAGATGCACTATTCATGGACTTACATATGTAAGCATGTTAGGAGTGCTAGTAGTATGATGACATTATCCATGCAGATTGTCATAACAGGATGTTCTGTTCATGGACTTATGTATGTAAGCATGTTAGGAGTGCTGGTAGTATGATGACATTATCCATGCAGATTGCCATAACGGGATGCTCTATTCATGGACTTACATATGTAAGCATATTAGCAGTGATGGTAGTATGATGACATTATCCATACAGACTGCCATAACAGGATGCTCTATTCATGGACTTACATATGTAAGCATGTTAGGAGTGCTGGTTGTATGATGACAATGTCCGTGCAGATTGCCATAACGGGATCCTCTATTAATGACCTTACATATGTAAGCATGTTAGGAGTGCTGGTAGTATGATGACATTATCCATGCAGATTGCCATAACGGGATGCTCTATTAATGGCCTTACATATTTAAGCATGTTAGGAGTGCTAGTAGTATGATGACATTATCTGTGCAGATTGCCATAACGAGATGCTCTATTCATGGACTTACATATGTAACCATGTTAGCAGTGCTAGTGGTATGAAGACATTATCCATATAGACTGCCATAATGGGATGCTCTATTCATGGACTTGCATATGTAAGCATGTAAGTAGTGCTGGTAGTATGATGACATTATACGTGCAGACTGCCATAATGGGATGCTCTGTTAATGGACTAAAATATGTAAGTATGTTAGGAGTCCTGGTAGTATGACATTATCCATGCAGACTGCCATAACGACATGCTCTATTCATGGACTTACATATGTAAGCATGTTAGGAGTGATAGCAGTATGATGACATTATCCGTGCAGACTGCCATAACGACATGCTCTATTCATAGACATACATATATAAGCATGTTAGTAGTGCTGGCAGTATTATGACATTATGCATGCCGATTGCCAACACGGGATGCTCTGTTCAAGGACTTACATATGTAAGCATGTTAGGAGTGCTGGTAGTATGATGACATTATCCATACAGACTGCCATAACGGGATGCTCTAATCATGGACTTACATATGTAAGATTGTTAGGAGTGCTGGTAGTAAGATGACATTATCAATGCAGATTGCCATAACGAGATGCTCTATTCATGGACTTACATATGTAAGCATGTTAGCAGTGCTGGTAGTAAGATAACATTATCCATGCAGATTGCCATAATGAGATGCTCTATTCATGGACTTACATATATAAGCATGTTAGGAGTGCGGTAGTATGATGACATTGTCCATGCAGATTGCTATAACGGGATGCTCTATTCATGGACTTGCATATGTAAGCATGTTAGAAGAGTTAGTAGTATGATTACATTATCCATGCAGATTGCCTTAACGGGATGCTCTATTCATGGATTTACATGTGTAATCATGTTAGGAGTGATAGCAGTATGATGACATTATCCGTGCACATTGCCATAACGGGATGCTCTATTCATGGACTTTCATATGTAAGCATGTTAACAGTGCAAGTAGCATGATGACATAATCCATGCAGATTGCCATAATGGGATACTCTGTTCATGGACTTACATATGTAAGCATGTTAGCAGTGCTAGTAGCATGATGCCATTATCCATGCAGATTGCCATAACGGGATCAATATTCATGGACTTGCATATGTAAGCATGTTAGGAGTGCTGGTAGTATGATGATATTATCCGTGCAGATTGCCACAATGGGATGCTCTATTCATGTACTTACATATGTAAGCATGTTAGGAGTGCTAGTCGTATGATGACATTATCCATGCTGATTGCCATAACAAGATGCTTTGTTGATAGACTTAAATATGTAAGCATGTTAACAGTGCTGGTAGTAGGATGACATTATCCGTGCAAACTGCCATAATGGGATACTCTATTAATGGACTAAAATATGTAAGCATGTTAGGTGTGCTGGTTGTATGACATTATCCATGCAGACTGCCATAAAGAGATGCTCTATTAATGGACTTACATATGTAAACATAGCAGTATGATGACATTATCCATGCAGATTACTATATTGAGATGCACTGTTCATGGACTTACATATGTAAGCATGTTAGTAGTGCTGGTACTATGATGACATTATGCATACAGATTGCCATAACAGGATGCCCTATTCATGGACTTACATATGTAAGCATGTTAGGAGTGCTGGTAGCATGGTGACATTATCCATGCAGATTGACATAATGGGATGCTCTATTCATGGATTATGTATGTAAGCATGTCAACAGTGCTGGTAGTATGATGACATTATCCGTGCAGATTGCCATAACGGGATGCTCTATTCATGGACTTACATATGTAAGCATGTTAGCAGTGCTGGTAATATGATGACATTATACATATAGACTGCCATAACGGGATGCTCTATTCATGGACTTACTTATAAAAGCATGTTAACAGTGCTAGTAGTATGATGGCATTTTCAGTGCAAATTTCCATAGCGGGATGCTTTATTCATGGCCCTACATATGTAAGCATGTTAGGAGTGATAGCAGTATGATGACATTATCCATGCAGATTGCCATAACAAGATGCTCTATTCATGGACCTACATATGTAAACATGTTAGCAGTGCAAGTAGCATGATGACATTATCCATATAGACTGCAATAACTGGATTCTCTATTAATGACCTTACATATGTAAGCATGTTAGGAGTGCTGATAGTATGATGACATTATCCATGCAGATTGCCATAACGGGATGCTCTATTAATGGCCTTACATATTTAAGCATGTTAGGAGTGCTAGTAGTATGATGACATTATCTGTGCAGATTGCCATAACGAGATGCTCTATTCATGGACTTACATATGTAACCATGTTAGCAGTGCTAGTGGTATGAAGACATTATCCATATAGACTGCCATAACAGGATGCTCTATTCATGGACTTGCATATGTAAGCATGTAAGTAGTGCTGGTAGTATGATGACATTATACGTGCAGACTGCCATAATGGGATGCTCTGTTAATGGACTAAAATATGTAAGTATGTTAGGAGTCCTGGTAGTATGACATTATCCATGCAGACTGCCATAACGACATGCTCTATTCATGGACTTACATATGTAAGCATGTTAGGAGTGATAGCAGTATGGTGACATTATCCGTGCAGACTGCCATAACGACATGCTCTATTCATAGACATACATATATAAGCATGTTAGTAGTGCTGGCAGTATTATGACCTTATGCATGCTGATTGCCAACATGGGATGCTCTGTTCAAGGACTTACATATGTAAGCATGTTAAGAGTGCTGGTAGTATGATGACATTATCCATATAGACTGCCATAACTGGATGCTCTATTCACGGACTTACATATGTAAGCATGTTAGGAGTGCTGGTAGTATGATGACATTATCCATGCAGACTGCCATAATGGGATAGTTCATTAATGGACTTAAATATATAAGCATCTTAGGAGTGCTGGTAGTATGACATTATCCGTACAGACTGCCATAACGAGATGCTGTATTCATGGGCTTACATATGTAAGCATGTTAGGTGTCATAGCAGTATGTTGACATTATCAATGCAGATTGCCATAAAGAGATGCTCTTTTCATGGACTTACATATATAAGCATGTTAGGAGTGCTGGTAGTATGATGACATTATCCATGCAGATTGCCATAAGGGGGTGCTTTATTCATGGGCTTACATATCTAAGCATGTTAGCAGTGCTAGTAGTATGATGACATTATCCATACCAACTGCCATAACGGGATGCTCTATTCATGGACTTACATATGTATGCATGTTAGGAGTGCTGGTAGTATGATGACATTATCCGTGCAGATTGCCATAATGGGATGCTCTATTCATGGACTTTCATATGTAAGCATGTTAGCAGTGCTGGTTGTATGATGACATTATCTGTGCAGATTGCCATAACTGGATGCTTTATTCATGGACTTACATATGTAAGCATTTTAGGAGTATTAGCAATATGATGACATTATCCGTGCAGATTGCCATAACGAGATGCTCTTTTCATGGAGTAACATATGTAAGCTTGTTAGTAGTGCTAGTAGTATGATGACATTATCCATACAGACTTCCATAATGAGATGCTCTATTCATGGACTTACATATGTAAGCATGTTAGGAGTGCTGGTAGTATGATGACATTATCCATGCAGACTGCCATAATGGGATAGTCCATTAATGGATGTAAATATATAAGCATGTTAGGAGTGCTGGTAGTATGACATTATCCGTGCAGACTGCCATAACGAGATGCTGTATTCATGGACTTACATATGTAAGCATGTTAGGAGTGATAGCAGTATGATGACATTATCCATGCAGATTGCCATAAAGAGATGCTCTATTCATGGACTTACATATATAAGCATGTTAGGAGTGCTGGTAGTATGATGACATTATCCATACAGACTGCCATAACGGGATGCTCTATTCATGAACTTACATATGTAAGCATGTTAGCAGTGCTAGTAGTATGATGACATTATCCATGCAGATTGCCATAACTGGATGCTCTATCAATGGACTTACATATGTTAGCATGTTTTTTTTATTTTTTTATTTAACATTTGTTGACCGGGAATGTCCGACTAGGTTCCACAGAGCCTGTTTTCAGCGGAGGCCCGGGGAGAAATGCTCCAGATGTTAGCAGTGCTAGGAGTATGATGACATTATCCATGCAGATTGCCATAACAAGATGCTCTATTTATGGACTTACATATGTAATCATGTTAGGAGTGATATCATTATGATGACATTATCCATGCAGATTGCCATAACGAGATGCTCTTTTCATGGGCTTACATATGTAAGCATGTTAGGCGTGCTAGTAGTATGATGACATTATCCATGCAGATTGCCATAACTGGGTGGTTTATTCATGGACTTACATATGTAAGCATGTTAGCAATGCTGGTAGTCTGATGACATTATCCATACGGGATGCCGTAATGGGATGCTTTATTCATGGACTTACATATGTAAGCATGTTAGGAGTGCTGGTAGTATGATGACATTATCCATGCAGATTGCCATAACGAGATGCTCTATTTATGGACTTACATATGTAATCATGTTAGGAGTGATAGCATTATGATGACATTATCCGTGCAGATTGCCATAACGGGATGCTCTGTTCATGGAATTACATATATAAGCATGTTAGAAGTGCTGGTACTATCATTACATTATCCGTGCAGATTGCCATAACGGGATTCTCTGTTCATGGACTTACATATGTAAGCATGTTAAGAGTGCTAGCAGTATAGGTTCATAGGTTCATAGGTTCATACTAGGCTATCTGCCCTAGGGCATTTATAAGCCTAGCCAGAGTTGTGTGGCTTTCACCACCCCTTAGGTTGAAGAATACTATACCTATTAGTTTGCCGTGCCTCTGTCCAGCAGTGATACAGAGATGATCCCCGGGGTAAACCTACGATCTCCCATCCACTGGTCAAGATTCCTCTTAAACAGAGCCAGTGAGGTGCTCTGTTTCACATGGACTCTGATTCTGTTCCACAGCATAGGGAGTCTCCGGGTGATGAATCTGTCCCTCCAGCACGTCCTATTTATATCCATGTTGAGATTTTAGTCTCTTGCTCTTGTGGCTCTGGTGGATTTGGATTTTTTGAGGTGGAGCATGTCCATTAATTCTGGGTTGGGCATAGCCTTGTATGTCAGGCACAGGTCACCTCTGAGCAGACAGTATGCGACTGAATAGAGCTGGAGTTTCTTCAGTCGGGCAGCATATGGCATATTTTTGAGCCCCTTTATCCTTTTGGTGAGGAACTTTTGGGGTCTTTCCAATTGCTGCAGGTGTCGTGTAAGATACATTCCGAATGGGGCATTGTACTCAATCATTGGCCTCATAAATGAAGAGTACAGGGGAACAATGACCTCCCTTGATCTGAATGTGAATCCCTTCATAATCAGGTGGGCAATGTAGAAGGTCCTCCTAACCACTTTGGCAATGTGAGTGTCAAAAGAAAGGTTACTGTCAACTTGAGTCCCCAGGTCCCTGATAACCTCTTCTGTGCTTAATGGATTGCCACCTATGTGGTAACTTGGGGTTACCTTGTTTTTACCAAAGGGTATGACTATACATTTTTTGGTGTTTAGCTTAAGGCCATGGCTCTGGCACCAGTTATCCATTTCTATGAGACCTCTCTGAAGGATATCTGTGTCTGATGGATTTTCAACTATGGCGCCCAGTTTGCAGTCATCTGCAAACTTTGTCAGCCACAATCCTCCTGTGTTTGCCTGCACTTCTGAAAAGTAGATGCCGAACAAGAGGGGGCTCAGGACTGAGCACTGTGGGACACCGCTTGTGACCGGCTTGGAGTCTGACATGGCACCAGCAACTCTAACCCTGTGGGTTCTGTCCTTGAGACAGTTTGCAACCCATCTTGTGACATATGGGTTTACATTTAAGCTGATGAGCTTTTCTATGATACCCGAGTGGGGTATTGTGTCGAAAGCTTTTGCAAGGTCAAGGTAGGCTGTGTGAACTGCCTTACCCTCATCAATGGCCTTGGTGACTGTTTCAAAAAGTCGACCAAGTTCAAGAGACATGATCTGCCCTTGACAAAGCCTAATTGGGTAGGATCCAATGTCTGTAGGTCCCCTATGTCTTTATTTATGAATTCCATTATGATCCTCTCCATAGCTTTGCAGACCAGGCTTGTTAAGCTTATGGGGTGGTAATTACCAGGGTCCGTAGAAGCACCGCCTTTGTGGAGTGGGACCACAGTTGCCGTACGCCACTCTTTGGGTACGTATCCTGTGGTAAGGCTAAGATTAAACAGCAGCCTTATGTGTGGGTTTAGTTCCTCATTGAGTTCGTGTAGCACACAGCCGGGGACACCATCCGGTCCCATTGATGCTGTGTTTTTAGCTTTAGAGAGAGCAGCTCTCACCTGGGCATTTGAGATGACTGGGAGGCTACACTCTGCTGGGATAGATATTTCTCCTTTTGGGGGGGGAGGGAGGGGAGAAATTTTTACTGAACCTGTCTGCCAGTATGTTTGCAATGTCTGTGGGTTCAGTGATTTTTTTATCATTTTGGATTAATTCTGACCATATCTGGGAGTTTCCACCCAGATTTCTAACATAGCTAAAGAAGGCCTTATGATTGTCTTTTGAGTCCTTGGCGATTTTTCTCTCAAAGTTGGCCTTGGATGATTTTATGAGTGATCATAGTTTTTTACTAGTATTGATCAGAGATGTCTTCCCTTTTAGGGATTTTGCTCTATCTTGTAGTAGCTTTCTCCTCTTGTTGTAAAGTTTGTTTATGGCTGGGGTCCACCAGATCGGGTGCTTGCCTTTGGTGGAAAGGGTCTTGATTTTATTTGGGATTGCTTGATCCATGCAATCCTGGAGGTGCTCATAGAAAGCATTTGTAAGGGATTCAGCAGCATGGGTTGTGGTTTCCAATGGCTCAGGGGCCTTGAAGGATACCAGACCAGTCTTAAGAAGTGTGAAGTTGGCTTTTGAGAAGTTCTTCACTGTGGTCTTTTTTGTTGGGGGTGGGGGCGGGATGTGGATCTCCAGTGAGATTAGTTTATGGTCTGATCTCACCAATGAGGATATACTTCGGTGTGGAGCATTTTGTCCCCATGTTTGTGATGATCAGGTCTAGTATATTTTCACCTCTTGTGGGAATGGTGACAAGTTGTTCCATAGCATTTGAGTTTATGAATTCCAGGAACCTTTGGGCTAGGGTATTGGGGCTTGAGTAATGTTCCCAGTCTATGTTTAGGTAGTTGAAGTCACCCAATATGATGGTGTTTGGAGAGACATTTATACTCTCCAGTGTCTTCAGGAAGGCTGTGTGGGGTTCTTGAGTTTGAGAGGGTGGCCTGTAACATGCTACAAACTGTAGAGCAGTTTTGCCTATGGTTAATTGCACCTGAATGGTCTCTGATGCTTTGTGAGTTGACACCAGCCTGGAGGTGTGGGTATCCTTGATGAATATGGATACACCCCCTCCCTTTTGTGGTACGGTCCGGGTTTTGGGGCGGAACGCATGATATGAGGTAAAACCTGATAGTGCGGGCTCTCAGGAGCCTTGAACCAGGTTTCAGTCACAGCACAGACATCAATGTTCTCCATACTGAGGAGGGCTTGAGGCGTGCATCTTGAGATTTAGACTTCTGGCATTGAGCAGCATTACCCTTAGTTTTTTTCCATTATTGTTTTCTAGGGCGGTAGGTTTAGAATTTGAGCCTTGTCTAAAAAAGGCACTGTGGGGGTGGCAAGAGCCTTTGCCAATATCCGGAAACCCAAGGGTGACAGGTGCAAGCCGTCCCTTGTGAAGCAGCGTGGCTTGTCAAGCATGTCATTCCAGGCAGACAGACATTGGATCCCCTTAGAATGACACCAGAAATTAAGCCAATTATTAAAACTGATCATTTTGTCTCTGTATTGTGGCATCATTCTTGGTGAAGGTAGGATACTGCTCAGGGTCAGGGTCATGCCAGCCTGGGCTACATAATCTGAGAGCTCCTTTATGTCTCTTTTCATGTAGTCCAGGGAGGTACATCTCAGGTCATTCACACCGGCATGGACAATGACTGAGTCATACTTGTACTTGCTGTGGAGTGACCTGAGTGCTTGTGTTATGTGGCGGATTCTAGCGCCTGACAGGCAGCTTACTGTGACCCTCTCCTTGTTCAGTCTGGTGAGTGGGACGTCAGTGTGTCTGACTATGGAGTCACCTATGACAAGTGTGTCTGGCAATTTGTTTGGCCTTAAGGGCTGTGACTGATTTGCACACTGACTTTGTGATCTATGTGTTGCTTGTGTTATGTCATGAGGTGGCAGTTGTTTGGGTGTCTGCTTTGGAGGCCTCTGCTGTTTTGGTAGATTTTTCATCAGTGCCTCCGAGTATGTCTTTGTGTGTTTATGTGTTTGATTTGTAGTTGTGATAGTTCTATGTGAGACCGGGTTTATGGTGTGTGAGGTTACCTTCTCCTCCTGTCTGGTTTTGCCAGTCCTGAGTTGAGAGAGCTCAGCCTCCAGGTTGGCTATATAGTTGCATCTCTCGCATGTATGATGTTTTATCCGTATCCATTATCTCGCATCGTATGATGACATTATCCGTGCAGATTGCCATAATGGGATGCTCTATTCATGGACTTAGATATGTAAGATTATGTTAGTAGTGCTGGTAGTATGATGACATTATCCACGCAGACAGACATAAAGAGATGCTCTATTCATGGACTTACATATCTAAGTATGTTAGGAGTGATAACAGCATGATTACATTATCCATGCAGATTACCATAATGAGATGCTCTATTCATGGACTTACATATGTAAGCATGTTAGGAGTGCTGGTAGTATGATGACATCATCCTTGCAGATTGCCATAACGGGATGCTCTATTAATGGCCTTACATATGTAAGCATGTTAGTAGTGCTAGTAGTATGATGACATTATCTGTGAAGATTGCCATAACGAGATGCTCTATTCATGGACTTACATATGTAACCATGTTAGTAGTGCTAGTAGTATGAAGACATTATCCATATAGACTGCCATAACGGGATGCTCTATTCATGGACTTACATATGTAAGCATGTAAGTAGTGCTGGTAGTATGATGATATTCTACGTGCAGACTGCCATAATGGGATGCTCTATTAATGGACTAAAATATTTAAGCATGTTAGGAGTGCTGGTAGTATGACATTATCCATGCAGACTGCCATAACAACATGCTCTATTCATGGACTTACATATGTAACCATGTTAGTAGTGCTAGTAGAATGAAGGCATTATCCATATAGACTGCCATAATGGGATGCTCTATTCATGGACTTACATATGTAAGCATGTAAGTAGTGCTGGTAGTATGATGATATTCTACGTGCAGACTGCCATAATGGGATGCTCTATTAATGGACTAAAATATTTAAGCATGTTAGGAGTGCTGGTAGTATGACATTATCCATGCAGACTGCCATAACAACATGCTCTATTCATGGACTTACATATATAAGCATGTTAGTAGTGCTGGCAGTATGATGACATTATGCATGCCGATTGCCAACACAGATGTTCTGTTCATGGACTTACATATGTAAGCATGTTAGGAGTGCTGGTAGTATGATGACATTATCCGTGCAGATTGCCATAATGGGATGGTCTATTCATGGACTTACATATGTAAACATGTTAGCAGAGCTGGTAGTATGATGACATTATCCATACAGACTGCCATAACGGGATGCTCTATTCATGGACTTACATATGTAAGCATGTTAGGAGTGCTGGTAGTATGATGACATTATCAATGCAGATTGCCATAACGAGATGCTCTATTCATGGACTTACATATATAAGCATGTTAGGAGTGCGGTAGTATGATGACATTATCCATGCAGATTGATATAACGGGATGCTCTATTCATGGACTTGCATATGTAAGCATGTTAGGAGAGCTAGTGGTATGATTACATTATCCATGCAGATTGCCGTAACGGGATGCTCTATTCATGGACTTACATATGTAATCATGTTAGGAGTGATAGCAGTATGATGACATTATCCGTGCAGATTGCCATAACGGGATGCTCTATTCATGGACTTTCATATGTAAGCATGTTAGCAGTGCAAGTAGCATGATGACATTATCCATGCAGATTGCCATAATGGGATGCTCTGTTCATGGACTTACATATGTAAGCATGTTAGCAGTGCTAGTAGCATGATGACATTATCCATGCAGATTGCCATAATGGGATGCTCTATTCATGGACTTGCATATGTAAGCATGTTAGGCGTGCTGGTAGTATGATGATATTATCCATGCAGATTGCCACAACGGGATGCTCTATTCATGGACTTACATATGTAAGCATGTTAGGAGTGGTAGTCTTATGATGACATTATCCATGCAGATTGCCATAACGAGATGCTCTGTTCATGGACTTAAATATGTAAGCATGTTAGCAGTGCTGGTAGTATGATGACATTATCCATGCAGACTGCCATAATGGGATACTCTATTAATGGACTAAAATATGTAAGCATGTTAGGAGTGCTGGTAGTACAACATTATCCGTGCAGACTGCCATAAAGAGATGCTCTATTAATGGACTTACATATGTAAACATGTTAAAAGTGATAGCAGTATGTTGACATTATCGGTGCAGATTGCCATAATGAGATGCAGTGTTCATGGACTTACATATGTAAGCATGTTAGTAGTGCTGGTAGTATGATGATATTATCCATACAGACTGCCATAGCGTGATGCTCTATTCATAGACTTACATATGTAAGCATGTTAGCAGTGATGGTAGTATGATGACATTATCCATATAGACTGCCATAAAGGGATACTCTATTTATGGACTTACATATGTAAGCATGTTAGCAGTGCTCGTAGTATGATGACATTATCCGTGCAGATTGCCATAACGGAATGCTCTGTTCATGGAATTACATATATAAGCATGTTAGAAGTGCTGGTACTATGATTACATTATCCGTGCAGATTGCCATAACGGGATACTCTGTTCATGGACTTACATATGTAAGCATGTTGAGAGTGCTAGTAGTATGATGACATTATCCGTGCAGATTGCCATAATGGGATGCTCTATTCATGGACTAAGATATGTAAGCATGTTAGTAGTGCTGGTAGTATGATGACATTATCCACGCAGACAGACATAAAGAGATGCTCTATTCATGGACTTACATATGTAAGCATGTTAGGAGTGCTGGTAGTATGATGACATCATCCTTGCAGATTGCCATAACGGGATGCTCTATTAATGGCCTTACATATGTAAGCATGTTAGTAGTGCTAGTAGTATGATGACATTATCTGTGAAGATTGCCATAACGAGATGCTCTATTCATGGACTTACATATGTAACCATGTTAGCAGTGCTAGTAGTATGAAGACATTATCCATATAGACTGCCATAACGGGATGCTCTATTCATGGACTTTCATATGTAAGCATGTAAGTAGTGCTGGTAGTATGATGATATTCTACATGCAGACTGCCATAATGGGATGCTCTATTAATGGACTAAACTATGTAAGCATGTTAGGAGTCCTGGTAGTATGACATTATCCATGCAGACTGCCATAACAACATGCTCTATTCATGGACTTACATATATAAGCATGTTAGTAGTGCTGGCAGTATGATGACATTATGCATGCCGATTGCCAACACAGATGTTCTGTTCATGGACTTACATATGTAAGCATGTTAGGAGTGCTGGTAGTATGATGACATTATCCGTGCAGATTGCCTTAATGGGATGGTCTATTCATGGACTTACATATGTAAACATGTTAGCAGAGCAGGTAGTATGATGACGTTATCCATACAGACTGCCATAACGGGATGCTCTATTCATGGACTTACATATGTAAGCATGTTAGGAGTGCTGGAAGTATGATGACATTATCAATGAAGATTGCCATAACGAGATGCTCTATTCATGGACTTACATATAAAAGCATGTTAGGCGTGCTAGTAATATGATGACATTATCCATGCAGATTGCCATAACTGGGTGGTTTATTCATGGACTTACATATGTAAGCATGTTAGCAATGCTGTTCGTCTGACGACATTATCCATACGGGCTGCCATAATGGGATGCTCTATTCATGGACTTACATATGTAAGCATGTTAGGAGTGCTGGTAGTATGATGACATTATCCATGCAGATTGCCATAACGAGATGCTGTATTCATGGGCTTACATATGTAAGCATGTTAGGAGTCATAGCAGTATGATGACATTATCCATGCAGATTGCCATAAAGAGATGCTCTATTCATGGACTTACATATATAAGCATGTTAGGAGTGCTGGTAGTATGATGACATAATCCATGCAGATTGCCATAAGGGGGTGCTTTATTCATGGACTTACATATGTAAGCATGTTAGCAGTGCTAGTAGTATGATGACATTATCCATACCGACTGCCATAACGGGATGCTCTATTCATGGACTTACATATGTATGCATGTTAGGAGTGCTGGTAGTGTGATGACATTATCCGTGCAGATTGCCATAATGGGATGCTCTATCCATGGACTTTCATATGTAAGCATGTTAGCAGTGCTGGTTGTATGATGACATTATCTGTGCAGATTGCCATAACTGGATGCTTTATTCATGGACTTACATATGTAAGCATTTTAGGAGTATTAGCAATATGATGACATTATCCGTGCAGATTGCCATAACGAGATGCTCTTTTCATGGAGTTACATATGTAAGCATGTTAGGAGTGATAGCAGTATGATGACATTATCCATGCAGATTGCCATAAAGAGATGCTCTATTCATGGACTTACATATATAAGCATGTTAGGAGTGCTGGTAGTATGATGATATTATCCATACAGGCTGATATAACGGGATGCTCTATTCATGATCTTACATATGTAAGCATGTTAGTAGTGCTAGTAGTATGATGACATTATCCATGCAGACTTCCATAATGAGATGCTCTATTCATGGACTTACATATGTAAGCATGTTAGCAGTGATGGTAGTATGATGACATTATCCATATAGACTGCCATAAAGGGATACTCTATTTATGCACTTACATATGTAAGCATGTTAGCAGTGCTCGTAGTATGATGACATTATCCATGCAGATTGCCTTAACGGAATGCTCTGTTCATGGAATTACATATATAAGCATGTTAGAAGTGCTGGTACTATGATTACATTATCCGTGCAGATTGCCATAACGGGATACGCTGTTCATGGACTTACATATGTAAGCATGTTGAGAGTGCTAGTAGTATGATGACATAATCCGTGCAGATTGCCATAATGGGATGCTCTATTCATGGACTAAGATATGTAAGCATGTTAGTAGTGCTGGTAGTATGATGACATTATCCACGCAGACAGACATAAAGAGATGCTCTATTCATGGACTTACATATGTAAGCATGTTAGGAGTGCTGGTAGTATGAGGACATCATCCTTGCAGATTGCCATAACGGGATGCTCTATTAATGGCCTTACATATGTAAGCATGTTAGTAGTGCTAGTAGTATGATGACATTATCTGTGAAGATTGCCATAACGAGATGCTCTATTCATGGACTTACATATGTATGCATGTTAGGATTGCTGGTAGTATGATGACATTATCCGTGCAGATTGCCATAATGGGATACTCTATTAATGGCCTTACATATGTAACCATGTTAGCAGTGCTAGTAGTATGAAGACATTATCCATATAGAGTGCCATAACGGGAAGCACTATTCATGGACTTACATATGTAAGCATGTAAGTAGTGCTGGTAGTATGATGATAGTCTACGTGCAGACTGCCATAATGGGATGCTCTATTAATGGACTAAAATATGTAAGCATGTTAGGAGTGCTGGTAGTATGACATTGTCCATGCAGACTGCCATAACAACATGCTCTATTCATGGACTTACATATGTAAGCATGTTAGGAGTGCTGGTAGTATGATGACATTATCCGTGCAGATTGCCTTAATGGGATGGTCTATTCATGGACTTACATATGTAAACATGTTAGCAGAGCAGGTAGTATGATGACGTTATCCATACAGACTGCCATAACGGGATGCTCTATTCATGGACTTACATATGTAAGCATGTTAGGAGTGCTGGTAGTATGATGACATTATCAATGCAGATTGCCATAACGAGATGCTCTATTCATGGACTTACATACATGTTAGGCGTGCTAGTAATATGATGACATTATCCATGCAGATTGCCATAACTGGGTGGTTTATTCATGGACTTACATATGTAAGCATTTTAGCAATGCTGGTAGTCTGATGACATTATCCATACGGGCTGCCATAATGGGATGCTCTATTCATGGACTTACATATGTAAGCATGTTAGGAGTGCTGGTAGTATGATGACATTATCCATGCAGATTGCCATAACGAGATGCTCTATTTATGGACTTGCATATGTAATCATGTTAGGAGTGATAGCATTATGATGACATTATCCATGCAGATTGCCATAACGAGATGCTGTATTCATGGGCTTACATATGTAAGCATGTTAGGAGTCATAGCAGTATGATGACATTATCCATGCAGATTGCCATAAAGAGATGCTCTATTCATGGACTTACATATGTATGCATGTTAGGAGTGCTGGTAGTATGATGACATTATCCGTGCAGATTGCCATAATGGGATGCTCTATCCATGGACTTTCATATGTAAGCATGTTAGCAGTGCTGGTTGTATGATGACATTATCTGTGCAGATTGCCATAACTGGATGCTTTATTCATGGACTTACATATGTAAGCATTTTAGGAGTATTAGCAATATGATGACATTATCCGTGCAGATTGCCATAACGAGATGCTCTTTTCATGGAGTAACATATGTAAGCTTGTTAGTAGTGCTAGTAGTATGATGACATTATCCATACAGACTTCCATAATGAGATGCTCTATTCATGGACTTACATATGTAAGCATGTTAGTAGTGCTGGTAGTATGATGACATTATCCATGCAGACTGCCATAATGGGATAGTCCATTAATGGATGTAAATATATAAGCATGTTAGGAGTGCTGGTAGTATGACATTATCCATGCAGACTGCCATAACGAGATGCTGTATTCATGGACTTACATATGTAAGCATGTTAGGAGTGATAGCAGTATGATGACATTATCCATGCAGATTGCCATAAAGAGATGCTGTATTCATGGACTTACATATATAAGCATGTTAGGAGTGCTGGTAGTATGATGACATTATCCATACAGACTGCCATAACGGGATGCTCTATTCATGATCTTACATATGTAAGCATGTTAGCAGTGCTAGTAGTATGATGACATTATCCATGCAGATTGCCATAACTGGATGCTCTATCAATGGACTTACATATGTTAGCATGTTAGCAGTGCTAAGAGTATGATGACATTATCCATGCAGATTGCCATAACGACAAAGAAAAAAAAACTAAGGGTAATGCTGCTCAATGCCAGAAGTCTCAACCTCAAGATGCACACACTCGAGGCCCTTCTCAGTATGGAGAACATCGATGTCTGTGCTGTGACAGAAACCTGGTTCAAGGCTCCTGAGAGCACCCCAGCACTATCAGGTTTTACCTCATATCATGCGTTCCGGCCACAAAACCCAGACAATACCAAGAAAGGAGGAGGGGTATCCATATTCATCAAGGACACCCACACCTCAAGATTGGTGGCATCGCACGATGCATCGGAAACCATCCAGGTGCAATTAACCATAGGCAAGACTGCTATGCAAATTGTAGCATGTTACAGGCCACCCTCGCAAACTCAGGAACCTCACATGGCCTTCCTGAAAACACTGGAGGATAAATGTATCTCCGAACACCATCATACTAGGTGACTTCAACTACCCTAATATAGACTGGGAACACTACTCAAGCCCAAACACTCTAGCCCAAAAGTTCCTGGAATTCATAAACTCAAATGCCATGGAACAACTAGTCACCATCCCCACAAGAGGAGAGAACATACTTGATCTCATCATCACGAACATGGGAGCACAATGTTCAACGCCAGAAGTATACCCCTCACTGGTGAGATCTGATCACAAACTAATCTCGCTGGAGGTCCTCATCCCGCCCCCACCCGAAATGAAAAAGACCACAGTAAAGAACTTCTCCGACTTCACACTTCTAAAGACTAGTGTGGTCTCCTTTAAGGCCCCTGAGCCGGCGGTTAACATTACTCAAACCGCTGAATCACTTACAAATGCCTTCTACCAGCACCTGCAGGGCTGCATGGATCAGGCAATCCCAAGCAAAACAAAGACTCTTTGTACCAAAGGCAAGCATCCAGTCTGGTGGACCCCAGCCATAAAAAAACTCTACAATAAAAGGAGGAAGCTACTACAAGATAGAGCAAAATCCTTAAAAGGTAAGACACCGCTGATCACTATAAGTAAAATGCTAAGAGCTCTCATAAAATCATCCAAAGCTAATTTTGAGAAAAAAATAGCTAAGGACTCTAAAGACAACCATAAAGCATTCTTTAGCTATGTCAGAAACCTAGGAGGAAACTCCCAGATATGCTCAGAATTAGTTCAAAATGATGTGAAGATTACTGATCCTCCAGACATTGCCAACATACTGGCTGACAGGTTCAGTGCAAACTTCTCCCCACCCTCCCCGCCTAAAGAAGAGATATCTATACCAAATGATTGCAGCCCCCAAACATCTCCAGCTCAGGTGAGAACTGCTCTCTCCAAGGCAAAGAACACAGCATCCATGGGACCTGATGGTGTCCCCGGCTGTGTGCTCCATGAACTCAATGAGGAATTAAACCCACAGTTAGGACAGCTGTTTAATCTTAGTCTCACCTCCGGATCGCACTCCAGGAGTGGCGCACAGCGACTGTGGTCCCACTCCACAAAGGCGGTGCCTCCACCGACCCTGGAAATTACCGTCCCATTAGCTTGACAAGCCTGATCTGCAAAGCCATGGAAAGGATCATAATGGATCTCATAAATAAAGACATAGGGAATTTGCAGACTTTGGATCAAACCCAGTTTGGCTTTGTCAAAGGCAGATCATGCCTTTTAAACTTGGTTGACTTTTTTGAAACAGTCACCAAAGACATTGACGAGGGAAAGGCAGTCCATACAGCCTACCTAGACCTGGCGAAGGCTTTCGATACAATACCCCACTCGGGTATCATTGAAAAACTCATCAACGTAAATGTAAACCCATACATTACAAGATGGGTTGCAAACTGGCTGAGTGACAGAACCCACAGGGTCAGAGTTGCTGGCGCCATGTCAGACTCTAAGCCTGTCACAAGTGGTGTCCCACAGGGCTCAGTCCTGGGCCCACTCTTGTTTGGCATCTACTTTTCTGAAGTACAAGCAAACACAGGAGGGTTATGGCTGACAAAGTTCGATGACTGCAAACTGGGCGCCGTAGTTGAGAACACATCCGACACAGATATCCTTCAGAAGGGTCTCACAGAAATGGATAACTGGTGCCAGAGCCATGGCCTCAAGTTAAATGCCAAGAAATGCATAGTCATACCCTTCGGGAAAATAAGGTTACCCCTAGCTACCATATAGGTGGCAATCCCTGAACACAGAAGAAGTTATTAGGGACCTGGGAACCCAGGTTGACAGTAGCCTTTCATTCGACACTCATATTGCTAAAGTAGTTAGGAAGACCTTCTTCACTGCCCACCTTATCATGAAGGGATTCACATCTAGATCAAGGGAAGTCATAGTCTCCCTATACTCATCACTCATCAGACCAATGATCGAGTACAATGCCCCATTCGGACTGTATCTAACCCGACACTTGCAGCAGCTGGAGAGGCCACAAAAGTTCCTCACCAAAAGGATAAAGGGTCTCAAAAATCTGTCTTATGCTGCACGACTGAAAGAACTCCAGCTATATTCAGTTGCATCGCTTACTCAGAGGTGACCTATGCCTGACATACAAGGCCATGTCAAACCCAGATTTGATGAATATGCTTCATCTCAAAAAATCTAGATCCCTCAGAGCCACAAGGGCGGGTGACTTAAACCTCGACATGGTTATTAATAGGACGTGCTGGAGGGATAGATTCATCACCCAAAGACTCCCTATGCTGTGGAACAAAATCCCGATTTATGTGAGGCAGAGCACCTCGCTGGCCTTGTTCAAGAGGAATCTTGACCAATGGATGAGAGATCGCAGATACACCCCAGGGGTTACCTCAGTGTCACTGCTCGACAGGGGCACAGCTAAATAATGGGCATAGTTTCCCCAAACTAAGGGGTGGCGTAAGCCACAAAACTATGGCTAGGCTTATAAATGCCCTCGGGCAGATAGCCTAGTATGAACCTATGAACCTATGAACCTATGAGATGCTCTATTTATGGACTTACATATGTAATCATGTTAGGAGTGATATCATTATGATGACATTATCCATGCAGATTGCCATAACGAGATGCTCTTTTCATGGGCTTACAAATGTAAGCATGTTAGGCGTTCTAGCAGTATGATGACATTATCCATGCAGATTGCCTTAACTGGGTGGTTTATTCATGGACTTACATATGTAAGCATGTTAGCAATGCTGGTAGTCTGATGACATTATCCTTACGGACTGCCATAATGGGATGCTTTATTCATGAACTTACATATGTAAGCATGTTAGGAGTGCTGGTAGTATGATGACATTATCCGTGGG
>NC_056732.1:1880140171-1880189604 GCF_019279795.1 Protopterus annectens
TAGAAACTCACTACCCCTCCCCTGCCTTTGCCCCAGCCAAGCACTTTTTTTATCCTGGGATGAATGCACCCAGCTTTTTTTCCCTTATTTTTTATTAACTCTCTCTCTCTCTCTCTCTCTCTCTCTCTCTCTATATATATATATATATATATATATATATGTGAGTCCTGGACTTTTGCTTGTCTGGGCATACCTATACGAAAGTGCTTTTCACCATTGTAGCACTTTCTCATAAGTATGCCTGTTGCCGAGGCTGTACTAAGGTGCGGATAAGGGAAAACTCCCTTTTCCCCACTGTAGTGCGGTCTCAGAGGGAGAATATTAAAGTAGGGGGGTGTTGATGGCACAGTCCCTGACATGGGGGTCCAGGGGGGTGAAGCCCCCCTGCTAAAATGTTAATGAAGTGTTTTTTTTTTTTGTTACACGTTTTAACGAAAGCGTGTTTGGTTGTTATGGATTTGGGCGTTTGCTCATTCGAGCAAATGTCCTAGATCCATATATATATATATGGGTCTATATGACTTGGTTGACAGTTCATATGATCGACTGTTTATTTGGTCGACAGTTCATTTGATCGAAAAGCATTTTAGGGGCTTCCCACTCTAATGGGGGCTGTGCCCCACACCTAACTATATATATCAACTCCAGGGTCACACAACATTGGGGAAGGGGGCAAATACTTGTCGATCAAATGAACTGTCGACCAAATAAACAGTCGATCATATGAACTGTCGACCAAGACATATAGTCCTATAGACCCATATATATATATATAGATATATATATATATATATATATATATATATATATATATATATATAAAGATATTTAGTAAAGAACAAGCCTGCCAAGTGAAGGGATCCTCCAAGACTTGAAAATTATTTCAGTACAAAACAAACTCTTTTTCCTTTTCCTTTTTGCACTGATTTCATGTCTCCATCCAGGCCCACGAGGATCCTTTGGTGCATTCCCAAGTTAATAGTCATTGTACTATAAGCATGGATAAACCAGAGCCTTTGCATTTAGGTATGATTAGCCTAGAGATGGCCAGGCATTTACATGTTATCCCAGCCATAAGGCACAAAGGTTCTAAACCAGGAATGAATTTGGAGTTTCACATCCATCCATTTATCCAGATTATGCTTAAACAGAATACGAAATTTGCTTTGCTTTATATGAAGAGGAAGAACATTCCAGAGCAGTGGTATTTTCTGTGATAGATATCTAACCCTTCCACTTTGTTCCTTGTTTGCTAAAAGCTGCAGTGAGCTAGGCCTTCTGCCTTTGCTCTGCTGTTTTATGCTGAGACTTTGAAAGATACGTTGCTTATTTTCAACTGTTTGCTGCATATCTACTTAAACTGTGCAACTGATTTTTTAGGCCTAGTGAATTCAATCTTTACCTCTGTTCTGATCTTGTATCC
This sequence comes from Protopterus annectens, assembly GCF_019279795.1. Taxonomy (NCBI): domain Eukaryota; kingdom Metazoa; phylum Chordata; order Ceratodontiformes; family Protopteridae; genus Protopterus; species Protopterus annectens. The sequence goes on from NC_056732.1 coordinate 1,880,141,595, forward strand.
TATCCACCCTCCCAACTGTTGTTGTGCTATTAAACCTTGGTGGCTTTTGAGTTGCCTGCCTTTACTATAAATATGATATTGGACAATCCCCCCACTCCCATTATATCAACTCATTCTACTGTGTACAAGAGATCAGTTGTGAAGGCCCACCCACTGCATCAGCTCATTCGACTGAGTACAGTGAGATAAGATGTGAAGGCCCACCCACTGCATCAGCTCATTCTACTGAGTACAGTGAGATCAGATGTGAAGGCCCACCCACTGCGTCAGCTCATTCTACTGAGTACAGTGAGATCAGCTGTGAAGGCCCACCCACTGCATCAGCTCATTCTACTGAGTACAGTGAGATCAGCTGTGAAGGCCCACCCACTGCATCAGCTCATTCTACTGAGTACAGTGAGATCAGCTGTGAAGGCCCACCCAGTGCATCAGCTCATTCTACTGTGTACAGTGAGAGCAGATGTGAAGGCCCACCCACTGCATCAGCTCATTCTACTGAGTACAGTGAGAGCAGATGTGAAGGCCCACCCACTGCATCAGCTCATTCTACTGAGTACAGTGAGAGCAGATGTGAAGGCCCACCCACTGCATCAGCTCATTCTACTGTGTACAGTGAGATCAGATGTGAAGGCCCACCCACTGCATCAGCTCATTCTACTGAGTACAGTGAGATCAGCTGTGAAGGCCCACCCACTGCATCAGCTCATTCTACTGAGTACAGTGAGAGCAGATGTGAATGCTCACCACTGTAACTTCTTAACCTTGTATTATCTTCTGTCTCCTCACTTTCTACTTAACGAAAAAATTCTGCCTCCTCACTTTCTACTAAAAAACACCGTGACTCTTCCTGCTTCATTTTGCTTCTGCTTAGCTGTTCAACTGCATTTAGTTGTCACATTTGTTACTGCTTGTTGGTAGCCTCATACTTTATTTGAGCTGCTTTTTACTGTTGTGATTTTGAGCTAATTTATCCCATTTGCATTGTTTCAAAGCAATTTACTGATTAACTGTGTTTCCTTGTTATTTACTGCAAGTCATTACTGTTTAATTGCATTTTACTGCATTTCATTACTAACTGCATTTTTTCATACTGTGAGTTCTGTTTTTTTGTCTGCAAGTGATTAATTTGTGCTTTTTTGCGAGTTTTACTGTTTTCTTAACCCTTAAATTGAGTAGCATAGTCTGATACATATTTGCAGCATCCAGAGCTGCAGCTGCACTGTTTTTAACCCTTTGTGAGGTATTCCAGCTACACATTTTCCCTTAGTAGCACTTGTGTGATCACCAGTAGTACGACTCTTAGACCTTCCACCCTTTACCCTCTTAGCTCCCTTCTTCAGTTTCTGACAAATATGGATGGACAATTTCATACACTTTCTCTTGGCAGTCTGGTTGATATGGGCATCCTGAGACAGTGTAGCAACTGCCTCATGTACACAGACAACCCTCTACTACTACCACATAGGAACACAATTTGTGAGAGATGCAGTTACATTAAGAACCTAGAGTCAATGTTCTCTCCCTCACAAGTCAGTATATTTAGTACTGAAAAGGTTGTCAAAACAAACGCCACACCTCAACCAACAACTACATCTACACAATACACGTGGTAGTCCTCAACAAAAACATACCCAAACAAAAGACCTCTGAGACAAAAACACACACAAACTCCACTGCTCACCACACCACAAACCACACATAGTCCACACCTGTGTCTCACAGCCACTAAGTCCTAAGCATAAACCCAACATATTAGTCATAGGAGACTGCATTGTTAGACACACAGATGTGCCCCTCACAAGGCTGGATAAGGAGAAAGTCACTGTTAGTTATTGTCAGGTGGCAGATTCTGCCATATCACCCATGCACTCAAGTCTCTCAACAACAGGTACTGTTATGACTCCGCCATAGTCCATGTTGGTGTGAACGACAACAACGTCATCATCACCCCTTTTCCACATTTCCTACATGGGGTCGGGCTATCGTGTTAACTGTCTCTCTCTCTTGAGTAAATGCAGCTCTCCTTCCTTCTTCTACACTCATGATTGACTGTCACAGATCTCCTTTTACACAATCCATCCACCTCTTTGGTGGATGTCCTTGTTTCCTCTTACTTTCTTCCTGTCTCTCCCAAATCTTCTTTAATAGATTGTCTTCTGCTTTTCTGCATGTGTCTTCTTCTTCTTTTCTTTTGGCTGTTCCCATTAGGGGTCGCCACATTGGATTATCTGTTTCCATTTTTTCCTGTCCTCTGCATCTTGCTCTGTCACACCAACCACCTGCATGTCCTCTCTCACCAGATCCATAAACCTTATCTTAGGACTTCCTCTCTTCCTCTTACCTGGAAGCTCCATCCTTAGCATCCTTTTCCCAATATACCCAGCAATCCTTCTCAGCATATGTCCAAACCAACCCAGTCTCGCCTCTCTGGCTTTGTCTCCAAACCATCCAACCTGAACTGACCCTCTAATATACTTATTCCTAATCCTGTCTACCCTCGTCACACCCAGTGCAAATCTTAACATCTTTAACTCTACCACATCCAGCTCTGACTCCTGCCTTTTTGTCAATGCCATTGTCTTCAATCCGTATAACATAGCTGGTCTCACTACCCTCTGGTAAACCTTCCCTTTCACTCTCACTGGTACTCTTCTGTCACAAATCACTCCTGAAACTCTTTTCCACCCATTCCACCCTATCTATACTCTCTTCTTCACCTCTCTTCCACATTTACCATTACTCTGAACTGTTGATCGCAAGTATTTAAACTCATCCACCTTCGCTAGCTGTACTTCCTGCATCCTCACCATTCCTCTAGCCTCCCTCTCATTCACACACATATATTCTGTCTTAGTCTTGCTGGCCTTAATTCCTCTCCTCTCTAGAGCATATCTTCACCTCTCCAGGGTCTCCTCAACCTGTTCACTACTCTCACTACATATGACAATGTCATCTGCAAACATCATAGTCCCCAGGCACTCCTGTCTGATCTCGTCTATCAAACTGTCCAAAACCACTGTAAATAAGAAAGGGCTCAGAACTGATCCTTGATGTAATCCTACCTCCACCTTAAATGCATATGTCACTCCCACTGCAGACCTCACCACTGTCACACTACCCTTGTATATATCCTGTACCACTCATACATACTTCTCGGTCACTCCCGACTTCCTCGTACAATACCACAACTCCTCTCTAGGCACCCTGTTATATGCTTTCTCTAAGTCCACAAAGACACAATGTAACTCCTTCTCACCCTCTCTGTACTTCTCCATCAACACTTTCAGAGCAAACATTGCATCTGTAGTGCTCTTTCCTGGCATGAAACCATATTGGTGATCACTGATCATCACCTCCCTTCTTAACCTAGCTTCCACTACTCTTTCCCATAATTTCATGCTGAGACTGATCAATTTTATCCCTATGTAGTTACTACAGCTCTGCACATCACCCTTATTCTTATGTGTCTGAACCACCATAATCTGTTCTCTTTGATCTTTTCTGCAATTGGAGCTACTTTGGCTTCTGCTCTTATGTTCTCATTTCTTCATCTGTCCCTCAGTGTGCATTCTACCACCCTTCTCAGGCACTTCATTTCCATCACCTCTAGCTTCCTCATCTGCTCTGCCTTTACTGCCCATGTTTCTGTACCATACAGTAGTACTGGTTGCACCACTGTCTTGCACATCTTACTTTTCAGCTTCTTTGGCATTCTTCTGTCATAGACTACACCTGAGACTCTGTGCCAGTTGACTGCAACCCCTTTGATTCTAGCTTTGACCTCTTCATTCAGACTTACATTCTCCTCAGTCACCCATCTCAGATACTTGAAAGCTATTTACCTATTCCACTATATTTCCTTCTTTCTCAATTCTCAGCTTCTTCTGATTACCCCAATTAGCTGCCATTACCACTGTCTTATCTCTGATTAGTTTCATCCCACGTGTCTTCAGTTTTGCATTACATTCTTATCGTCTTATAGCCTTTGCTGGAGTTCTTGCTCAGAGTCTGCCAGTAATTCCACATTATCTGCATAAATCAGCTTTGTTAATCTGTCCCCTACAACCTGTTTACATCACCAGTATTGTCGCTCATCCAATCAGGATAAAACAGACGAACAGTTGTAGGCTCAGTTCAAGCAGCTTTATTATATACAAACACATCAGGATTGAGGCTTAGTAACTTAAACTTAAATAAACTTATAAATATACTGACTACTGCACTCATACATATTAACAATCTGGCTGTTCTCTCAAAATGGCACTGTTGCCTGCATATGCGCTCTATTTACATCCATGTGCCCTCACTTTGAAATGCTTCTTAAAGTCACAACACACACTCTGTTCTACATCCTCGCTCTTTGAGAAATAAGTCATACACTGAAAATGACAACATTCATTGACATGCAATTGTATAGAAATGATCCTTTGGCATGCAATTATACAGAAGTAAACACACATAAAATATTCATCTCCATGTTGATGTGCATTTTATACTAGGTCTAGAAATAAGACCTGATCATATGACTTAAAAATTATAACTGCGTCTAGCAACAGAGACAGTCCTCAAGGAATGTTCAACTTTGGGGACATATGGGACATCATCTGGAAAGGGAATAGGTACTGAGACATGTCCTTCAACAGGAACATCATCAGGAATGGGAAAACGAACTGAGATTTGTCCTTCAACAGGAAGATCATCAGGAATGGGAATAGGTACTGAGACACGTCCTTCAACAGTAACATCATCAGGAACGGGAACAGGTACTGAGACATGTCCTTCAACAGTAACATCATCAGGAATGGGAATAGGTACTGAGACATGTCCTTCAACAGGAACATCATCAGGAATGAGAATAGGAACTGAGACATGTCCTTCAAAGGGAACATCATCAGGAATGGGAATAGGTACTGAGACATGTCCTTCAACAGGAACATCATCAGGAATGAGAATAGGCACTGAGACATGTCCTTCAACAGGAACATCATCAGGAATGGGAATAGGTACTGAGACACATCCTTCAACAGGAACATCATCAGGAATGGGAATAGGTTCTGAGACACGTCCTTCAACAGGAACATCATCATGAATGGGAATAGGTACTGAGACGTGTCCTTCAACAGGAACATCATCAGGAATGGGAATGGGTAATGAGACATGTCCTTCAACAGGAACATTATCAGGATTGGGAAAAGGAACTAAGACATGTCCTTCAACAGGAACATCATCTGGAATGGGAAAAGGAACTGAGACATGTCCTTCAACAGGAACATCATCAGGAATGGGAATAGGTACTGAGACATGTCCTTCAACAGGAACATTATCAGGAATGGGAATAGGTACTTTGACCTGTCCTTCAACAGGAACATCATCAGGAATGGGAATGGGTACTGAGACATGTCCTTCAACAGGAACATTGTGTGGAATGGGAATAGGTACTGAGACATGTCCTTCAACAGGAACATCATCAGGAATGGGAATAGGTACTGAGACATGTCCTTTAACAGGAGCGTCGTCAGGAATGGGAATAGGTACTGAGACACGTCCTTCAACAGGAACATCATTAGGGATGGGAATAGGTACTGAGACATGTTCTTCAACAGGAACATCATCAGGGATGGGAATAGGTACTGAGACATGTCCTTCAAGAGGAACATCATCAGGAATGGGAGTAGGTACTGAGACATGTCCTTCAACAGGAACATCATCAGGAATGGGAATGGGTACTGAGACATGTCCTTCAACAGGAACATCATCAGGATTGGGAAAAGGAACTAAGACATGTCCTTCAACAGGAACATCATCTGGAATGGGAAAAGGAACTGAGACATGTCCTTCAACAGGAACATCATCAGGAATGGGAATAGGTACTGAGACATGTCCTTCAACAGGAACATCATCAGGAATGGGAATAGGTACTGAGACCTGTCCTTCAACAGGAACATCATCAGGAATGGGAATGGGTACTGAGATGTGTCATTCAACAGGAACATCATCAAGAATGGGAATAGGTACTGAGACATGTCCTTCAACAGGAACATCATGTGGAATGGGAATAGGTACCGAGACATGTCCTTCAACAGGAACATCATCAGGAATGGGAATAGGTACTGAGACATGTCCTTCAACAGGAACATCATCAGGAATGGGAATAGGTACTGAGACATGTCCTTCAGCAGGAACATCGTCAGGAATGGGAATAGGTACTGAGACACGTCCTTCAACAGGAACATCGTCAGGGATGGGAATAGGTACTGAGACATGTTCTTCAACAGGAACATCATCAGGGATGGGAATAGGTACTGAGACATGTCCTTCAAGAGGAACATCATCAGGAATGGGAATAGGTACTGAGACATGTCCTTCAACAGGAACATCGTCAGGAATGTGGAATAGGTACTGACACATGTCCTTCAACAGGAACATCATCAGGAATGGGAATAGGTACTGAGACACGTCCTTCAACAGGAACATTATCAGGAATGGGAATAGGTACTGAGACATGCCCTTCAAAAGGAACATCATCAGGAATGGGAACAGGTACTGAGACATGTCCTTCAACAGGAACATTATCAGGATTGGGAATAGGTACTGAGAAATGTCCTTCAACAGGAACATCATCAGGAATTGGAATAGGTTCTGAGACATATCCTTCAAGAGGAACATCATCAGGAATGGGAATAGGTATTGAGACATGTCCTTCAACAGGAACATCATCAGGAATGTGGAATAGGTACTGACACATGTCCTTCAACAGGAACATCATCAGGAATGGGAATAGGTACTGAGACACGTCCTTCAACAGGAACATTATCAGGAATGGGGTTAGGTACTGACACATGTCCTTCAACAGGAACATCATCAGGAATGGGAATAGGTACTGAGACACATCCTTCAACAGGAACATTATCAGGATTGGGAATAGGTACTGAGACATGTCCTTCAACAGGAACATCATCAGGAATGGGAATAGGTACTGAGACATGTCATTCAACAGGAACATCATCAAGAATTGGAATAGGTACTGAGACATGTCCTTCAACAGGAACATCATCTGGGTTACTCTCAGATCTAGAGTCTGTATCACAGGTACAATGCTGTGATATTGATTCAGACACCAGAAGAAGATGCCTGTGAGTTTTCCTGTATTCTATACCCTCAGATTCCACTAAGTAGGATCTTGGTTTTGCACATATACCTCCCACTTGACCAATTAAATTAAAACCTTTCACCATTTGCATCCTCACTATCTCTTCTTCTTTCAATGGACAAAGAAATCTGCTTGTTTTATCATACCTGGACTTCTGAAAGCAACACTATTTAAATAGTTGGATTTAGATTGCTCTGGTGTTTTTAGCACTAGGCACCAACAAACTGGAACTCATAGGTAAGGTTGTTCTGGTTTGCCTAGATAGAAGTCTCTGAGTAGGTGAGCCAAGTAAGTTGTCACAGGGTATATTTCTGAGATGAAGCACATTCATGAAGATATCTGTATTGTCATGCTTTGATCTCTCTAGTAATTGTTTTGCATTTTGTAATGCACGCTCAGCCAGGCTTTTTGACTGTGGGTATTCCAGACTGGTAGTAATATTGATAAAGTCCCACTCTTTTGCAAATTTCTGAAATAATTGACTGGTAAACTTTGTATTGTTGTCAGAAATAACTTTGCACAGACTAGCATGGACTGAGAAATGACATTTCAAATTAGTAGTAACAGCACTGGACCTTAGGTTAGGTAGCAGATTGATCTCAAACCAGTTCGAATAAGAGTCTACCAACACTAAGTAATTCTGATTGTTCCACTCAAATATGTCAGGGGCTATTGTTGACCGAGGTAGTTCAGGAATCTGGCTTAGCTGAAGTGGCTTGTTTTGCAAATGCGGTTTAGTACTATTGTATACTTGAACAAGATGAAAGCACTTTATCAATGTCTTTCGACACAGAAGGCCAGAATGCTAGTTCTCTCACCCTTCTTTTGGTAGCTTCAGAACCTAGGTTGCCATGATGCAAAATCTGAATGTATTCATGTTGTAAGGAAGTAGGAACAATAACTTTAGGATCTTTGAAAATGGTACCATCTTCCAACATCTCATCTTTGTAAGGAAAATATGATTGCAATTCTGTTGGTACACAAGATTGCTTTGATGGCCATCCAACACTGACGAAGTGGTTGAACATTTGCAAAATTGGATCAATCTTTGTATGATCTCTTAGCTCATCAAGTCTTGTGGTAGAAAAATGATGCACCTCCATGACACTGAAGTCAATATTCTCTGCATCAAGCTTTTCTGATTTATTTCTGGGTGATCTGGATAAGGTATCAGCCAAATAAAGGAGTTTGCCTTTTTTCACAGACCATTTTGAAGTTGTATTTTTGTAATCTGAGCATCATGCTTTGTAGTCTTGCTGGAGCTGTATGCATAGGCTTCTTTAAAATAGTGACTAGAGGTTCGTGGTCAGTTTCAGTCTGGATAGCTCAGTCATAAATATAATCAGGGAACTTCAAACATGACAACACAATTGCCAAAAAGTTCCTTCTCAATCTGAGCATACTGCATCTCAGTTTGGGTAAGGGTTCTAGATGCATAGGCTACTGGTCTGCCTCTTGAAGAAAGACTGCACCAATAATGAACTTTGAAGCATCACAGGAAAGAATTACTGGTTTGTGGACATCATAGCATGTTAATTTAGGTGGACTGGAAATTTTCTGTTTGAGGTCATCAAATGCTCTCTGATGTTGTTCCAACCATGACCAGGCAACAGCATGTCAGCTCTCTTAAAGGTGCTGATAACTCACTGAAGTTTGGTATAAACTTGCCCAAATAGTTAACCATACCAAGGAAATGCTGAAAGGCTTTGACATTGTCTGAAGTTGGCATCTCAAGAATAGCTGTTTGTTTGTTTAGAAGGGTCTGGTTGTAAGCCTGTACTGGTAAATAAAGGACCTACATAAGTAACTTCTGGTAGCCTGAATTTACATTTCAGAGGATTGAGCTTTAGGATGACTTTACGCACTCTGTCCAGAACTTTCTTGAGGTTTATGTCATGCTCTGCTTCACCATTACCGACAACTAGTAAATCATCCACTATTATAGCACATGGATAACCTGAAAAAATGTGCTCCATTGCACGCTGAAAGACTTCATTGGCAGAATTTATTCCAAAAGGCATTCTGAGAAATGTGCATCTACTAAATGGGGTCCTGAATGTATTCAGTAGTGAAGATTTATGATCAAGCATTACTTGCCAAAATGAACTCTTTGCATCTAAGACAGAAAAAAACAGTGGCATTTGGCATGAGGGTAGCGACCTCCTTGACTGTATGCATATGATAATGGGGCCTCTTTGATGTTTTGTTTAAGTCTCTTGGGTCAATACATATTCTAATTTCATCTGAGCTTTTCTTATGAGCAACTACCATGGAAGACACCCATTCAGTTGGTTCTGTGACTGGACAAATCACACCTTGTTGCACCATTTTATCTAACTGGACCTTGACTTTGTCCTGCATAGCTATCAGAACTTTTCTCGATGGTCTGACCACTGGACTGACATCTGGTCTAATTTCATGGAGTCCACAACTGAAAGTTTGCCTAGCTTGTCTTTGAAAATATCAGCATACACTGAGAAAATAGCATTGGTGAAACTGGATCTAGGACATTTGCTTACATGATGGACTTCTTTCCAAAAAGAAAGCAGTTTCATTATTAAACTGTCTCTGAGACCTAATAATGACTCCACAGGTCTTCTAACTACATAAAATTACAGGCTGTGACTGTTCCCAGCTGAATAGCATGAAAGCACTACTGAGCCTTTGGTCTGAATCTCTTCACCTCCATAAGCAACAAGCGTCGCACAACTGGCAAAATTAAGTTGTTCACCAGCTCTTACTCTAGAAAATGTCTCTGCTGACATAACATTGCACTTTGAACCAGTGTCTGCTTTGAGCTCTGTGGGCTTACCATTGATCAGGACAGTAAAAAACACTTCATTATTTGCTAACAAATCTACTGCATTAACCTTTTCACCGACCACTGATACACTATCTACATAGAAAGTAGAGTTGCAGCTTTCTATGTGATCAACTTGCTTTTTTGAGTGACCTTTTTTAATAAATGAATGAGGCTTACCTGATTTACTAAACTTTTGAAAGTGGTTCCATTTTTTACACTTGTGGCATTGCTGACCAAATGCTAAACACTTCTCTCACTGGCACCACACTTGTGATAGTTAACAATAAGACTTGACTTGGGTTTTGCTGACTCACCCTTGTACTGCACCTAGTGGGTCTATATTATATCCTCGAACACTTAAAAAAGCGAACTCTAGTTGATAGAACTTATTTTCGCAAAACTGCAAAATATCAAAGCAGCAGAAGCTCAAATTTTTTCCTAGGGAAAGAATTTGGTTGTCCGTTTCTCTAGCTTCGGTATTTTCAGTGTTATGGTGGAAAGTTACCGGTCGGATTCAGGTAAGTGTGCGATTGTGTGGATGTGAGTGTTAGGGTGATTTAGGTGACTTAGGGTTAGGGCTCAGGTTAGGTGTGTGTGCGATTGAGTGGACATGAGGGTTAGGGCGGATTTAAGTGAGTTAGGGTTAGGGAGCGGGTGAGGTGAGTGTGCGATAGTGATGGACCTTAGGGTTAGGGTTTGGGTTAAGGTAAGTGGGTAGTTAGTGGTGTGTGCATAGTTTAGTGTAGGGTTAGGTATCAAATTTTAGATGTAAGTGTGTGGATTTCTGTTTGTTTGGTGTGCTTGTGTTGTGTATATGTGTTTTGGATCAGCGATTTTTTTCCCTGGGAAAAAAATTGCTGATCTGACAGTTTGAGATTGTAAGCTTTCGCTTAAATTAGGTCGATCAATCAGCGTTCACTTTTTTAAGCGTTCGATGATATAATATAGACCCCACCTAGCATGTCCGTTTTATTGAGCTAGTCTTAGAACTTGCTGGAAAGTTATGGGCTCTCCCTGGGAAACCCATAGGGGCTGCAGCTGCCATGTGCTCAGGCCTGTTTCTGCTAGCCACGTGCTGCATGCTGTTTACACTTGCTCTAGAGACTGCTAAAACCATGTTGTTACCACTTGCAAGAATATTTGTGTGCCTTTCTCTAAGCTCATGGATTTGACAAATCTCTATTGCTTTTCTAATGTTGAATCACTGTCATGAAGCAAAATCTTTTTCACTGCAGCATTATTAACACCACACACATGCCTGTTCTTTATCAACTTGTCCTTCAAATCACCAGACCAGCACATTTTAGCCTTGTTTCACAAGTTAATATAAGCTGCAAAAGTTTCTCCTGGCTTTTGGGCTGTTGTATAAAATAGGTGTCTCTCCAGTGTAACATTTGTCTGAGGGTTACACAGCTCTATAAATTTATGTTTCAAGCACTCAGAGTCCTCCCTTGATTCAGCTTTACAACAATATGATGGTTCTCCCCTTCTCCTGCATATACTGCTGGTGCATGCACAAATGAACAGTCTTTCAATGGCTTCTGACCCCACTAAGTTAAGCAAAATAAATGCCCTTGTACTTGCATCTTTGTCAGAAAAAAGATGCTTGTATAAAAATATTGTATTCCTGCTCAAATACTCCAATTCTCTGCAATATTATGATCAAACACAAGTGGACTGGGTCTAAAAAATGCTTCTGCTATATCAACACACAGTAATAAAGACCCTTGGAATTATGTATGAACATACACATAAATATGCCAGAAATTTATGCCAGAACTTGTAATTATCCCCAACAGCACAACAGACTCTTTGAAGTAACTGCCCTTTGAAAAATAAGTCTTCGGAGCACAAGAACACTTTGAAATAAATATACTTCACAAAACTACCCCTTATCAGTGTAAGAAACACTTTGAAATGACTGCACTTTGTGAATGAACTGTACTCAGCACAAGAAACTTCTAGAAATGGCTGTATATTGCGAAATAATTATGTACAGTGTAAGAAACACTTTGAAATAACTGCACTCTGCAAATAAATGTACACAGCGCAAGAAACTTTTGTGAATGACTGTACTCTGACTGCACTTTGCAAAATAACTGTACTTTTACAAAATAAACTATTTGAAGTTGCACTGTAATAAAGCACACATTGCAAATACTTTGCTCACTCTGAAATACTTCTGACAGCACTAGTTATACTTCGAATAACTTTGGTCAGTCAAAAATAGTAGCTCATGTCAAAACATGGTTGTTTACTAAAAACATGCAGTCGCCTTGCTTTTACATGCTTATTTTGCTCTTTGTTGTACTTGTTGTGACCATTTGACTGCTGTCACCTTGCTTTTTTATGCTTATTTTGCTCTTTGTTGTACTTGTTGTGACCATTTGACTGCTGTCACCTTGCTTTTTTATGCTTATTTTGCTCTTTGTTGTACTTGTTGTGACAATTTGACTGCTGTCACCTTGCTTTTACATGCTTATTTTGCTCTTTGTTGTACTTGTTGTGACCATTTGACTGCTGTCACCTTGCTTTTTTATGCTTATTTTGCTCTTTGTTGTACTTGTTGTGACCATTTGACTGCTGTCACCTTGCTTTTTATGCTTATTTTGCTCTTTGTTGTACTTGTTGTGACCATTTGACTGCTGTCACCTTGCTTTTACATGCTTATTTTGCTCTTTGTTGTACTTGTTGTGACCATTTGACTGCCGTTGCCTTGCTTTTTTATGCGTATTTTGCTCTTTGTTGTACTTGTTGTGACCATTTGACTGCTGTCACCTTGCTTTTTTATGCTTATTTTGCTCTTTGTTGTACTTGTTGTGACCATTTGACTGCTGTCACCTTGCTTTTACATGCTTATTTTGCTCTTTGTTGTACTTGTTGTGACCTTTGACTGCTGTCACCTTGCTTTTTTATGCGTATTTTGCTCTTTGTTGTACTTGTTGTGACCATTTGACTGCTGTCACCTTGCTTTTTTATGCTTATTTTGCTCTTTGTTGTACTTGTTGTGACCATTTGACTGCCGTTGCCTTGCTTTTTTATGCGTATTTTGCTCTTTGTTGTACTTGTTGTGTCCATTTGACTGCTGTCACCTTGCTTTTTTATGCTTATTTTGCTCTTTGTTGTACTAGTTGTGACCATTTGACTGCTGTCACCTTGCTTTTTTAATGCTTATTTTGCTCTTTATTGTACTTGTTGTGACCATTTGACTGCTGTCACCTTGCTTTTTTATGCTTATTTTGCTCTTTGTTGTACTTGTTGTGACCATTTGACTGCTGTCACCTTGCTTTTTTATGCGTATTTTGCTCTTTGTTGTACTTGTTGTGTCCATTTGACTGCCGTTGCCTTGCTTTTTTATGCTTATTTTGCTCTTTGTTGTACTTGTTGTGACCATTTGACTGCTGTCACCTTGCTTTTACATGCTTATTTTGCTCTTTGTTGTACTTGTTGTGACCATTTGACTGCTGTCACCTTGCTTTTTTATGCGTATTTTGCTCTTTGTTGTACTTGTTGTGTCCATTTGACTGCCGTTGCCTTGCTTTTTTATGCGTATTTTGCTCTTTGTTGTACTTGTTGTGTCCATTTGACTGCTGTCACCTTGCTTTTACATGCTTATTTTGCTCTTTGTTGTACTTGTTGTGACCATTTGACTGCTGTCACCTTGCTTTTTTATGCTTATTTTGCTCTTTATTGTACTTGTTGTGACCATTTGACTGCTGTCACCTTGCTTTTACATGCTTATTTTGCTCTTTGTTGTACTTGTTGTGACCATTTGACTGCTGTCACCTTGCTTTTTTATGCTTATTTTGCTCTTTGTTGTACTTGTGACCATTTGACTGCTGTCACCTTGTTTTTTTATGCTTATTTTGCTCTTTGTTGTACTTGTTGTGACCATTTGACTGCTGTCACCTTGCTTTTTTATGCTTATTTTGCTCTTTGTTGTACTTGTTGTGACCATTTGACTGCTGTCACCTTGCTTTTTATGCTTATTTTGCTCTTTGTTGTACTTGTTGTGTCCATTTGACTGCTGTCACCTTGCTTTTACATGCTTATTTTGCTCTTTGTTGTACTTGTTGTGACCATTTGACTGCTGTCACCTTGCTTTTTTATGCTTATTTTGCTCTTTGTTGTACTTGTTGTGTCCATTTGACTGCTGTCACCTTGTTTTTTTATGCTTATTTTGCTCTTTGTTGTACTTGTTGTGACCATTTGACTGCTGTCACCTTGCTTTTTTATGCTTATTTTGCTCTTTGTTGTACTTGTTGTGACCATTTGACTGCTGTCACCTTGCTTTTTTATGCATATTTTGCTTTTTGTTATACTTGTTGTGACCATTTGACTGCTGTCACCTTGCTTTTTTATGCTTATTTTGCTCTTTGTTGTACTTGTTGTGACCATTTGACTGCTGTCACCTTGCTTTTTTATGCGTATTTTGCTCTTTGTTGTACTTGTTGTGACCATTTGACTGCTGTCACCTTGCTTTTTTATGCTTATTTTGCTCTTTGTTGTACTTGTTGTGACCATTTGACTGCTGTCACCTTGCTTTTTTATGCTTATTTTGCTCTTTATTGTACTTGTTGTGACCATTTGACTGCTGTCACCTTGCTTTTTTATGCGTATTTTGCTCTTTGTTGTACTTGTTGTGACCATTTGACTGCTGTCACCTTGCTTTTACATGCTTATTTTGCTCTTTGTTGTACTTGTTATGACCATTTGACTGCTGTCACCTTGCTTTTACATGCGTATTTTGCTCTTTGTTGTACGTGTTGTGACCATTTGACTGCTGTCACCTTGCTTTTTTATGCGTATTTTGCTCTTTGTTGTACTTGTTGTGACCATTTGACTGCTGTCACCTTGCTTTTACATGCTTATTTTGCTCTTTGTTGTACTTGTTGTGACCATTTGACTGCTGTCACCTTGCTTTTACATGCTTATTTTGCTCTTTGTTGTACTTGTTGTGACCATTTGACTGCTGTCACCTTGCTTTTACATGCTTATTTTGCTCTTTGTTGTACTTGTTGTGACCATTTGACTGCCGTTGCCTTGCTTTTTTATGCGTATTTTGCTCTTTGTTGTACTTGTTGTGACCATTTGACTGCTGTCACCTTGCTTTTTTATGCGTATTTTGCTCTTTGTTGTACTTGTTGTGTCCATTTGACTGCTGTCACCTTGCTTTTACATGCTTATTTTGCTCTTTGTTGTACTTGTTGTGACCATTTGACTGCTGTCACCTTGCTTTTTTATGCTTATTTTGCTCTTTATTGTACTTGTTGTGACCATTTGACTGCTGTCACCTTGCTTTTACATGCTTATTTTGCTCTTTGTTGTACTTGTTGTGACCATTTGACTGCTGTCACCTTGCTTTTTTATGCTTATTTTGCTCTTTGTTGTACTTGTTGTGACCATTTGACTGCTGTCACCTTGTTTTTTATGCTTATTTTGCTCTTTGTTGTACTTGTTGTGACCATTTGACTGCTGTCACCTTGCTTTTTTATGCTTATTTTGCTCTTTGTTGTACTTGTTGTGACCATTTGACTGCTGTCACCTTGCTTTTTTATGCTTATTTTGCTCTTTGTTGTACTTGTTGTGTCCATTTGACTGCTGTCACCTTGCTTTTACATGCTTATTTTGCTCTTTGTTGTACTTGTTGTGACCATTTGACTGCTGTCACCTTGCTTTTTTATGCTTATTTTGCTCTTTGTTGTACTTGATGTGTCCATTTGACTGCTGTCACCTTGTTTTTTTATGCTTATTTTGCTCTTTGTTGTACTTGTTGTGACCATTTGACTGCTGTCACCTTGCTTTTTTATGTTTATTTTGCTCTTTGTTGTACTTGTTGTGACCATTTGACTGCTGTCACCTTGCTTTTTTATGCGTATTTTGCTCTTTGTTGTACTTGTTGTGACCATTTGACTGCTGTCACCTTGCTTTTTTATGCTTATTTTGCTCTTTGTTGTACTTGTTGTGACCATTTGACTGCTGTCACCTTGCTTTTTTATGCTTATTTTGCTCTTTGTTGTACTTGTTGTGACCATTTGACTGCTGTCACCTTGCTTTTTATGCTTATTTTGCTCTTTGTTGTACTTGTTGTGACCATTTGACTGCTGTCACCTTGCTTTTTATGCTTATTTTGCTCTTTGTTGTACTTGTTGTGACCATTTGACTGCTGTCACCTTGCTTTTTTATGCGTATTTTGCTCTTTGTTGTACTTGTTGTGTCCATTTGACTGCTGTCACCTTGCTTTTTTATGTTTATTTTGCTCTTTGTTGTACTTGTTGTGACCATTTGACTGCTGTCACCTTGCTTTTTTATGCTTATTTTGCTCTTTGTTGTACTTGTTGTGACCATTTGACTGCTGTCACCTTACTTTTTTATCCGTATTTTGCTCTTTATTGTACTTGTTGTGACCATTTGACTGCTGTCACCTTGCTTTTTTATGCTTATTTTGCTCTTTGTTGTACTTGTTGTGACCATTTGACTGCCATTGCCTTGCTTTTTTATGCTTATTTTGCTCTTTGTTGTACTTGTTGTGACCCTTTGACCTCTTATCACGCTTATTCTTTTCTTGTGCTCATTTTACTGTAAACATGCTCGTCATGCAAATCAGAAGTAACTCTGAATCCCACATAAGAATCTCTGCTAATTTTATCAGAAATCATGGTTTTGAACATTTCATTTAATCAGTAATGCATTTTATGCCTTTAGTTTGATTAATAATGTGTTTTGTGCTTTACAAATGCTTCATATCATTTTCTTAATAAAATAAATCATTTCTGAGAGTTTTGGTCACCTGAAGTTTGTTTCTGGCCTTTTTTAATTGTATGAGGACTGTATCACCCAATCTGCTCAATATAGCTTCACCATTAACTCTGCACCTCATGGCTTGAAGGCGTTGCACTCTCAGTCCTGATTCTGACAGCATGTTGCACGTCTGGTCAGGATAATACAGACGAACAGTTGTGGGTTCAGTTCAAGCAGCTTTATTATATACAAACACATCAGGATTGAAGCTTGGTAACAAACTTAAATAAACTTATAAACAGACTGACTACTGAACTCATACATGTTAACACTCTGGTTGCTCTCACAAAATGGCACTATTGCCTTCATGTGCTCTCTATTTATATGCACGTGCCCTCACTTTCAAATGCTTCTTAAAGTTACAACACATGCTCTGTTCTACAAGTATGAACAGCAGGTGGCTCAGAACCCTGGTGCACACTCACTCCCACTAGGAACCCCTCTGTACGGCCAAACACTGTTTATACTTGAGCCATAGCGTCCTTGTACCTAGCCTGCACTAATTCTACCAATGTTTCTGGGACTTCAAACCACCACAGTACTGTCCGAATCAGCTTTCTTTTGGTCTTGTCTTATGCTTTCTCCAAGTCTAGGAATGTACAGCTGGACTCTTTCCTCATCTCTAGTTTCTTCTTAACTATCTGTCTCACCGCAAACATCTGATCAGTTGTGGTAAATCCTAATCTGAATCCAAAATGCTTATCTTTCACCTTACTTTCTACTGTTTGGTGCATCCTTTTATCAACACTCTCTCCAGACCTTTCATGCAATGTTGCCAGAGTTTGATGCCTCTGTATTGTCCATAGTTGTGGATGTCCCCTTTGGTCTTGTACACTGGCATGAGTATGCTTAATCTCCAGTCATCTATGAAACACTGTTCTCTCTACAGCAGTGGTAGCAAACCGTTTGTGAGCTGTATTTTATTGAGCTATTCCTTCATTTTTACTGGTTTTGCTGCTGTGACTGATTAATTCTGCACTTTGTATATTTGCTTCCGCTGTCTTAAATAGCAGAGGCTAGATTCAGACTTGCTGAACCTAGACTGTTTGCCATCACTTGAGCACTAAAACCAGCCATCGTACATTAAGAGGGCCTCCCTGCACCCTTGTGGAAGAAGTGTGTAGCACCGGACCCATCTGAATTGGAAATTGCTGGAATGAAGGCTATGTGAGGGGCTTTCCTATTGGTAGATTGTGCTAGAACTGTTTACGTTTGCATGTAATTAAGCCCTATGTTTGCATGGGTTTGTGCTCTGTTTAATAGAGCTGCTCAGAGTTTAGCATTCTTAGCCAAAGGTCTGAGGTGCATCTACAGAAAATCCATGGCATCCACTGAAATCTTCAACAAGTAAGTAGAATTTAAGCCTGATTTTTGCACGTGTGTACTGTACTTTATTTTAATGAACTGTTGCTTCATTTTTTACTGCTGTGACTGATTCATTCTGCACTTTGTATATTTGCTTCCTCTGCCTCAGATAGTATAGGTTACATTCAGTCTTACCGAATCTAAACTGTTTGGCATCACTTGAGCACCAAAACAAGCCATCTTACATTAAGAGGGTCTCTCTGAACCCTTGTGGCAGAAGCATGTAGCTTGGGACCCATTTGAGTTGGAGGCTGCTGGAAGAAAGTCTCTGTGAGGGGCATTCCTATTCGTAGATTGTGTTAGAAGTGTTTAAATTTGCTTGTATTTAAGCCCTGTGTTTGTGTGTAACTGCGCATCTCACAATGGGGGGGTTAGAAGTGCCTTTTATAGACACAAATGCTTAATAATCACTTTTTTTTCTGTACACACCACTCCGTGAAACCCTCTCAGGCTTCCCTGAGTGTTACCCACTCAGTTGTGCACGCTGCAATGTATGCAGTTCGGCTAAGCACTGCCAAGCGTTGCTCCACTTTCTTTGCTTATCATATATAGATTTAAGTTCCTTTGTTAATCCCAGAGCAATAGCTGATCTTTGCCCTCCCACAAACCAGGAATTATCTGCTGATATGGACAGTCAATCTTTCAACATTTCTCCAGCCAGCTTGATTGACATGAGCATTCTGAGACAATATAGTAATTGCCTTGTATACTGACAAACCACTTGCTCCTAAACCAAACAAATACAGTATGTCAGAGATGTCATTATAGCATGAAACATGAATCAGTTCTCTCACATAATAAACAAGATATCAGAAAGGCTGTCAGCTCACACACCTCTTCTCTTACATAAGATAAAGTCAACACACATAAACCCACATATACGGAGGTACTCACCAAGAACCTACCAAAAGACCAGAGACCTCCCAAGCATAAATAACCATCACATACTGGTACACAAACAGAATCCACCAGTACACATAACAACACACATATCAGTGTCTTAACAATTAAGCCACTAAGGCAAAACACTTCAAGACCAAATATCCTGGTCATAGGCAACTCAACAGTGAGACACACAGACATCCCTTTCACCAGGCTGGACAATGAGAAGGTCATGGTCAGCTGCCTGTCAGGTACCAGGATCAGCCAAGTCACACATGCACTCAGGTCACTCAGCAACAATTACCATTATGACTCTGACATAGTACATGTTGGAGTGAATGACCTGAGGTGTACCTCTCTAGATTAAATGAAGAGAAACATGATAGGACTGTCACATTATGTGTGCCAGGCAGGTATATCCTAGCCCTAAGAAGCATTATACCTTCACCTATGATGATTCCACAGTGCAGACAAAAAAATAATTGACTTCAACAATTGGCTTAGCTTCTGGTGTCACTCTAAGGTGATCCAGTATCTGTCAGCCTGGGAAGACATGGTTGACAGACCTCAATGCTTTGCCAGAGATGACCTTCACCTGTCTCCTAAAGGCTTTAGGATATTGGCAAAGATGCTTACATCCCCGATAGAGCCTTTTTTAGGTTATGGCAAAACAGCAAAACTTCTGACATAAAAAAATATTCTACAGACAAACTCAAGGCCATGCTGCTTAATGCTAGGAGCCAAAACGTAAGCTGCACTCCCTAGATATACTAATCACATTGGAAGATGCTGACGTCTGTGCAGTCACCGAGTCTTGGTTCAAGACCACAGAGAGTACCCCAGCCGTGCAGGACTACAATGCCTTCCACATGTTCAGACCCCAAATCAAGCATGAAAGAACCAAAGGTGGAAGTGTATCCATTTTCATTCAATCCAAATACACCTTGCAACTGGTGAAACAGTACAACTCTCATTACCTACTCCAGGTCCAAATAACTATAGGTAAAATACCCTACCACATCATAGCTAGTTACAGGCCCCCCCCAGTATGACCCAGGAGAAACACATTGCCTACCTGGACTTGCTTGAAACTCTCAGTTTATAGCCAAACATCTTGTTCATGGGTGACATCAACTACTCATTTATCAATTGTGCAACTTACACAAGTGTAAACATGATTGCATTGAGGTTCCTGGACTTAGTTAACTCAAATTTATTGGAACAGTTTGCACCCCCACAAGGTGATCAAATATCCTAGACCTAGTACTTACCAACTTGGGGATTACTACACTACCCCCAATATGCTGCCCTCCCTAGATAAGTCAAACCATAAATCTATCTCGTTTGAAGTAAAGATCAGACCAGACACCCACACAGGTGCAAAAAAATGAAAAATATCTCCAAAGCAAACTATTACCTTATAAGCAATGGTAGAAATGATTTAAAAGCCCCTGCAAACACAGCCAACAATGACACCTATGTGGGGAAGTACACAAATGCCCTTTATAGCCACTTAAGCAAATGTGATGACTTGGCTGTACCTGAAAGGACTAAAACCAGGTCCTCTCGTAAGTATAAATAAGTTGTTATATAACAAAAGAAAGAAACTGATATCTAAGAACAAGAAGGAACATATCAACAAAGGACGATTACCCTAAACAGCCTAAACAAGCAAATCGAACACTTTGTAAAGTCCTCTAAAGCTAGTTAGGAGGTTAGACTGGCACTCCTAGCTAAAGACAGTAAGGCATTATTTAGCTACATCCACACCTCAAAGGGAATACCCAACTATGTGCTGAACTTATAGTGGATGGCACCACTCAAACTGATCCTGAAGAATTTGACAAGCTGCTAGCTGACAGATTTGGTGACTTCACCCCCCTGACCCTACCAGCCATACCACATAGCATTCCCAATACCTGTCCTCCACTGATAATCACCAATGAATAGGTCATTCAAGCACCTTCCAAGGCCAAAACATAGCCTTTATGGTGCCAGATTACATCCCATGCTGCATACTAAACAATCTAAAATGAGATCAAGCAGAACCACTTAGCTGTCTGTTTAGCCACTGCCTGATGGTTTTGTGCCAGAGAAGTGGTGAACAAGAACAGTAATCCCCTTCCATGAAGGGTGCCCATCAACCGACCCTGAGAACTATAGACCCATTAGCCTGACCAGCCTTATCTGCAAAGCCATGGAAAGAATCACCATGGACCTTATCAACCAGAACATAAGCAACCTTCAAACTCTTGACCCAACTCAATTTAGTTTCATCAAGGGTAGATCTTGCTTGTTAAACCTGGTGAACTTCTCTGAGAAAGTTATCAAAGCCCTGGATGAGGGGGAAAGCAGTATGCACCACCTATCTTGATTTAGCCAAGGCATTTGACACAGTTTCCCAATAAGGCATCATTGACTAACTTTCCCAGTTGAGTATTAATCCATTCATCACTAGATAGGTAGCAAACTGTTTCACAGATAGAACACACACTGTTAAAGTTGGGGAATGCATTTCCACCAGTTGACCAGTTACCAGCAGTGTACCACAAGGAACTGTACTGGGCCCTCTACTGTTTGGTATCTATTTTTCTGAAGTCCAGTCAAAAGTAGATCACCTGTGGCTTACTAGCTTTGCAGACAACCATAAACTGGGCTCAGTCTTAGAGTCCCCAATGATATCAACAAATTGCAGAAGGGACTGACACAAACAAATGAATAGTGCCAGGGCCATGGACTGAAACTAAACACAAAACATGCCTTGTTATCTCCTTTGGCAAAGATAGCATCTGCTATTTACCATATAGATAGCATCCCTCTAAGTTCAAACACAGTGGTGTGAGACTTGGGAACACAGGCTGATAGCAATCAAAACTTTGCTCATCATGTGGCCACAGTGGTAAGAAAAACCTTCTACACTGCATATCTCATAAATAAGGGCATCATATCCAAGTCCAGGAAGGTCATAACTCCACTGTGCTCCATCGTTATCAGATCACTGATTGGGTACAATGCTCCCTTCTGTATGTACCTCACCAGACACCTGCAGCAGGTGGAGAGACCACAAAGGTTTCTAATCAAGAGAATTCAGGTCCTCCAAGACATGACCCACATAGAAAGACTGAAACCATAATCACTGTACTCTATATCATACAGGCTGCTGAGAGGTGACTTGTGCCTGGCCTACAGGGCAGTTTCTGACCTAGCCCTTATGGAAATGCTGCATAGCTACAAATCAAATGGGACGAGATTCACTTGTTCTAGGGATCGCAACCTAGCATGTGACATTAATAGAACTTGTAGGAGAGACAGATATGTCTCCCAGTGATTGCCGCTCTTGTGGAATAAGCCTCCACTTCATGTGAAGCAGAGCTCCTCAATGACCCTACTTAAGTACAACCTTGACAATTGGAAAGGAAACCGCAGATTCATCCCAGGTGTGGCACCTGTGGCCCTCACAGATAATGGCACTCGATACTGATCATAATATTGCTCTGCAAACAACGACCACCTAATTATGGTGAAATAAAGTACTTGGGCTTTTTACATGGCTGGGCTTGTAAAGGCTCTAGAGTTAGTAACCTACAACCTCCTATGAACCTATATAGCAGCAACAATGTAATGAACTACTCCAGTAATTAAAAACATAAAGCTAAGTAGTCTTTTTTTTAGAAACAGGGTTTCATTTAGTCAAGTCTGAAAAAAATATTTAGAAGCTGTAATTAATCTAAATATGTCATTATCAAGCGAAGATCTAGCATGTAGAGAATGAATTCACCACACCCACATTTTAAAATATGTTTAATCACGCAGCATGTACATCAATACAACACCCTTCATGCTCTCCAGTCCTCCCATAATTAACAGCATGTGACACTGTTACTTGCCAGTCTTCACAAAGATCGGATGCTATCCCTGCCTTCCCCCCAGAAAGGAGAGTCAGTAAGCTGGTCAGTCATGCTTGGCCCCAGCCAGCATCCAACTTCCAGGGCTTGTCATCAAACATGGCTGCCGGTGTCACAATCGGGGCTACATCTCTTTCACTAATTACACAGCAATGCTTTCTAGAATTTAATTCTGTCAGTAAGATGCCCCTATTTTGTAAGTATGTGTTTCTATTGGCCTGTGTGCATCTTTCATAAAGACCACCACCCTTTTGTCAATAGTCTACTGTCTGTCTGTTATCCAGTTGGATTTCCTGGGATAGCCCTGTTGAGTGAAAATGGATATAAAACCAATTAACCTGCTAAACATGAATTAAGGATTGCTACACTCAGTGTAGGTTTACTGACAGGATGCAACTTGAAAGTGGATAACGTGATGGTAAGGAGGAGGCTGGACATCTTATCTACCCAGGAGACAAGGTGGAAAGGCAATGCAGCAAAGCCATTTGGCTTGGGGCTCAGAGTCAACTACTCAGGAAGATGACAGACTAGAAATGGCATGGGAAGTGTGGTGAGGGAGCAATTTCAAAGCACAGTGAGGGATTAGGTTTATAGGTTTATAGGCTGGTACTAGGCTATCAGCCATAGGGCCTATATAAGCCTAGCCATAACAATTCCCTGGCTATTTCTTCCCACACTATTTACTTCCCTGGACCCCTGTCTAGCAGGGCAACTGATGTGATCCCTGGGGTGGATTTCCTTTTTCCCATCCAATCATCAAGGTTCCTTTTGAAGAGGGCCAAAGAGGTGTTCTGTTTGACATGTATGGGCAGTCTATTCCAGAGTCTGGGGAGTCTCTGGGTCAGGAACCTATCCCTCCAGCATGTTTTGTTTATTCTGATGACAAGATTTAGATCCCTGGAGTGTGTGGCTCTGAGGGGTTGGGATTTCTTTAAGTGTAGCATGTCCAACAGCTCAGGGTTTGACTTGGCCTTGTATGTTAAGCAGAGATTGCCTCAGAGTAGAAGATATGTGACAGAGTATAGCTGGAGTTTTTTTAAGGTGGTCAGCATAGGGCATCTGCTTTAGGCCTGTGATTCTTTTAGTGAGGTATTTCTGCGGCCTTTCCAGTTGTTGCAGATGTCTTGAGAGGTACCCAAATGGGGCGTTGTATTCTATAATGGGTCTAATGAGGGATGAGTACAGTGGGACAATGACCTCCTTTTTCCTAGATGAAAAGACCTTAGGAATGAGGTGTGCCACATAGAAGGATTTCATGACTGTTGTAGCGATGTGGATATTGAAGGTGAGACCACTGTCCACCTGTGTCCCTAAGTCTTTTATCACACTTTCGGTGTTTAGTGTACTGCCACCTATGTGATAATTCATGGGTACATGTTTTTTCCAAAGGGGGTAACTATACATTTCTTGGCATTGAGCTTGAGCCCATAGCTCTGGTACCAAGCATCTGTTTCTGTAAGGCCCTTTTGTAGAGTATCCACATCATTTGGGGATTCAATAATGGCTCCCAGTTTGCAGTCATCTGCGAACTTTGTTAGCCAAAGTCCCTTAGTGTTGACCTGTACTTCAGAGAAGTAGATGACAAACAAGAGAGGTCCCAGGACTGAACCCTGAGGTACTCCACTTGTCACTTGTCTGGAGCTGTATTTGGAGTCAGCTACTTTTACAGTGTGGGTTCTGTCAGTAAGCCAGTTGGCAACCCATCGAGTGACATAGGGATTAATGCCCAGCTTAGTAAGTTTATCTATGATTCCAGAGTGGAGGATGGTGTCAAAGGCCTTGGCGATGTCCAGATAGGCTGTGTGGACTTCTTTACCCTCATCCATGGCTCTAGAGACTGATTTGAAGAAGCCAATAAGGTTCAGGAGACAATATCGGCCCTTCACGAACCCAAACTGGGTGGGGTCCAGTGTTTTAAGGTTGCCAATGTCTTTGTTTATAAGTTCCATGATAATACGTTCCATGGCCTTGCAGATCAGGCTCGTCAGACTGATGGGCGGTAGTTCCCGGGATCCAAGGTGGATCCCCCCTTGTGGAGTGGGATAACTGTAGCTGTGTGCCACTCAGTGGGCATGAAGCCTGAGGTGAGGGTATGATTAAACATGACACTTAGGTGAGGTGCCAGTTCATTTTGTAGTTCATGTAGTACACAGCCAGGGATGTCATCTGGTCCCATGGATGCTGTATTCTTAGCTTTGGAGAGTGCGTTCTTTACCTGTGTGGCCATTATTACTGGAATTTGGCAATCTTCCAGTATTGAGATGGGCCATTTAGGGGGTGAGAGGGGGGTGAAGTCGGCACTGAATTGGTCTGCCAGGATATTGGCAATATCCTTGGGATCAGTATATTTAATGCCATTCTGTTGTAGCTCAAAGCAGATCTGAGCATTGCCATTTAGATTGTTGACATAGTTTTAGAGTGCCTTGTGGTTGTCTTTGGAATATTTGGCAATTTTGTTTTCGTAACTAGCTTTGGAGGATTTCATGAGGGATCTCAGCTTCTTACTGAGGCTGGTAAGGGAATTTTTTGCATCCTGGGATTTTCCTCTTTTCTGCAACAGTTTTTCCTTTTGTTGTAAAGTTTGTTTATAGTAGGGGACTACCAGATTGGCTTCCTTTTTTTGGAGGAGAGCATCTTGGCTCTATTAGGGATGGCACAATTCATACATGAGTGGATGTGCTCGTACAGTGCCTTAGTGGAGGACTCGGCAGTCGAACTTTCAGTTCCCGTCTGCATGGGTGTCAGGAAGTTTGTAACTTCTGACTTGAGTAGCATGAAGTTGGCCTCTGAGAAGTTTTTTATGGAGGTTTCCTTACTGGGGGATGCCACACAATTAGTAACAGATTCATGGGATTTAGACTCCAGTGTAAGGATAAGGTACTCTTCCTAATATCAAACTATGCCTCACAGCATTATTGTGATAGTGAGGAACAGAGTGAATTCAGACAGAATTTGCAGGACCTTTTAGATAAAGCAGGACAACATGAATTAGTATTGATAATGCATGACCTGAATGCTCATATTGGGACAGACAAATTAAGATATGAGGACTCCCTAGGACCTCTTGGTTGTGGAAACAGGAATAAAGAAGGAGAGGCCACAGTAAAGTTATGTCTACAAATGTCTTAGTGGTTCAGCAATAGAGACAGTCAAAAGACAGGCAGTCACAACTTCACATACAAGAGTGGCTAACTTGAAGCTCAGGTAGATTTCTTCCTAGTAATGAAAGCACACTGGAGTAGAATTAGTGACTGAAAGGTCAGTCCACAGCATGTGTGTGGACTACAGAACAGATGTGCATCCGTGCCCAATACAGAAGCATAACAGAAGTTGGTGACAGAAAGCAGAAGTGCAGGAAGTCATCAAAAAAAGGAGTGCGAGGAAAAAGAGGGAGACAGAAAAGAAGGACCAAAGTAAGAAGAAATACTGGCTGGCTAACAAAGAGGTTGAGAGAGGAGTTGCAACAACAAAGAACAAGGCATCAGAGGCCCTCTACCAGCTTCTGGAGAATGACTCAGTGGATGGCATAAAAAAATTTGTCAGGTTGCACGGCAAAGATATAAAGATAAAGAAGATAGTTAGGCACCCTTCACAAGGGATGCCAGCATCAACCTTCTCACCAGTCCACAGGACATTGAATGCACATAGAAGATTGAATGAAGAAAACCCCCAGAAGCTGTACTTCCCCAAACACAGCCTACAACAAAAGAAGATGAGGAGTGCACCAGAGAAAAAGTAAAGACATCACTACGGAAAATGAAGTCAGGGAGAGTATAAGGTTCAGATGTGGTCATAGAAGGTTCAGACGAGGTCATAGAAGATATATAGGTTCATGGGTAAGATCTAGATAGGCTGTGTGAACCACCTTACCCTCATCTATGGCTTTGGTGACTGCTTCAAAAAAGTCTATCAGGTTTAGGAGACATGATCTGCCTTTTACAAACCCAAATGTTTGTTCCTACTCAGCAAAAGCTCCTCGTGGTCCTGCAGAGTGGTGCTAGCAGCAGAGAGGCGAAAAAGAGTGACTGCTAAACTGATATAAGTATAATTTTATTGCTACTACCATTGTGACCATCCTTTCTCGCTGAAAAGCGAGTTATATCTGCTATTTTACCTGTTTGAGCTGTTTTTACTGTTTTTTTTAATTGCACTTTAAAAGTTTGCTCTTTGCTGTATTTTACCTGTTGAGGCTGCCCACTCAAGTGTGCTAGCCTGTGTTAAGCATTTACTGTGAATTTCTGCTGTTTGCTCTTTGAAAAAAGAAAAAAAAAAATATTATTTTTCCCGCCTTTCCTGACATAGAATAGTCCCTAATACAGGCTTTGCTGTATTCTGGACTTTGGTATAGTTCCTGTGTTGCCCATTTCCTTACTTGGACAGAAGGAAGCTTCTTTGTTCACCAGTGGGAGTGGGGAGCTTTGAGCAGCCTATCTGTCCCTGGAGGAGTGATCTCACCACAGAATCTAGTAGTTTATTGGCCATTTTGGGCTACTTTCTAGCTCTTTCAAGCCCCCTGTATAAAATCCCACTTTAGCGTGGTTTTGCGCAGTTGTGCGCATAGCGCAGCATCGGGCAGTGCCGCTTAATCGGGTTTAAACTATTCCCGGCTCCACAAAGTCTACTCTTCACTTTTTCCCTTAGAAGTGCTCTATCTGTCAAATTAAACACCCTATTCTCTATCTAAAGCCCTGCATTTGCTAGTTTAAGCTATTTTACAATTTAGCACTGGTAAACTAAAAGCACTACATCCTCATATACTCCCTTCGAGTACCTTGTCCCCTATTGATCATTTTTTCAGTGATAAAAGATTTCCCTATACTATTCTAGCATGTCAAGTGGTCAGTCAATGGTTTCCTCTCTAGTCCAGCTGGTGAATCTGGGTATCCTGAGGCAATGTTACAACTGCCTCATGTACACAGACAACCCTCTCCTCCTCCCAACAAGTTCAAATACATGTGAGAGATGCAACCATATAACCAAACTGGAGGCTGAGCTCTCTCAACTCAGAACTGGTGCAACCAGTCAGGAGGAGCAGGTAACCTCACACACCACAAATCCAGTCTCACATAGTCCTGCCACAGCAGCAAACCATACACATAAACACACAAAGACATACTCAGAGGCTCTAAATAAATATCTGCCTAAGCAGCAGAGACCTCCAAAGCAGACATCCAAGCAAACGCCACCCCAAAACAAAACACGTGCAACACATAGCTCACAAAGTCAGTGTGCCAAGCAGTCATAGCCCTTAAGGCCAAATAACACACCTGAAACACTTGTGATAGCTGATTCTATAGTCAGACACACTGACGTCCCGCTCACCAGGCTGAACAAAGAGAAGGTCGCAGTGAGCTGCCTGTCCGGCACTAGGATCTGCCACATAACACAAGCACTCAGGTCATTCCAAGGCAAGTACAAATATGACTCAGTCATCGTCCATGCTGGTGTGAATGACCTGAGATTTACCTCCCTGGACTACATGAAAAGAGACATAGAGGAGCTCTCTGATCATGTAGCCCAGGTCGGTATGACCCTGACCTTTAGCAGCATCTTACCCTCACCTAGAATGATGCCACAGTATAAAGACAAAATGATCAATTTTAACAATTGGCTAAAATTTTGGTGTCATTCAAAGGGGATCAAGTGTCTGTCAACCTGGGATGACATGCTCAACAAGCCACGTTGCTTCACTAGGGATGACTTGCACCTGTCACCCCTGGGCTTTCAGATATTGGCAAAGGCACTTGACACCCCCAAAGTGCCTTTTTTAGGCAAGGCTCAAAAGACAAACCCACCTCCATAGTCAACGCAATGAATAAGAAACTAAAGGTAATGCTGCTCAATGCCAGAAGTCTAAACCTCAAGATGCATGCACTCGAAACCGAAACCCTCCTCAGTATGTAGAACACTGATATATGTGCAGTGACGGAAACCTGGTTCAAGGCTCCAGAGAGCACCCTAGCACTACCAGGTTATACCTCATATCATGCTTTTTGGCCCCAAAACTCAGACAGAACCACAAAAGGAGGAGGAGTATCCATATTCATCAAAGATACCCACACCTCCAGGTTAGTGGCGTTGCATGAAGCATCGGAAACCATCCATGTGCAACTAACAGTGGGCAAAACTGCCCTTCAATTTGTAGCATGTTACAGACCACCCTCTCAAAATCAGGAATTCCACTCGGCTTTCCTGAGAACACTGGAGAATATGAAGATCTCTCCAAACACCATTATATTGGGTGACTTCAACTACCCAAACATAGACTGGGAGCATTACTCAAGCCCCAACACCCTAGCCCAAAGGTTCCTAGAATTTATAAACTCAAATGCTATGGAACAACTAGTCACCACCCCCACAAGAGGGGAAAACATACTGGACCTGGTCATCACCAACATGGGGACTCTATGCTCCATACCAGAGGTATACCCCTCAATGGTAAGATCGGACCACAAACTAATCTCACTGGATATCCAGATCCCAACCCCACCCCCAGCCCAGAAAACCACAGTGAAAAACTTCTCAAAAGCGAACTTCACACTTCTCAAAACTGAGGTGGAATCCTTCAAGGCCCCGGGCCAGTGGAAACTGCAGCCTAAATGGCAGAATCCTTTATAAACGCATTCTATGGACACCTCCAGGAATGCATAGATCATGCTATCCCAAACAAAACCAAGACTCAATCTTCCAAAGGCAGGCATCCAGTCTGGTGAACCCCAGGCATAAATAGGCTGCACAACAGAAGGAGGAAGCTACTACATGATAGAGCAAAGTCCCAAAAAGGAAAGGCATCTCTGATCAGTACTAGCAAAAAAACTACGATCCCTCATAAAATCCTCCAAGGCCAGCTTCGAGAAAAAAATAGCACAGGATACTAAAGATAATCACAAGGCTTTCTTTAGTTATGTTAGGAACTTGAGAGGCAACACTCACATATGCTCAGAGTTAATCCAAAATGATAAAAAATACACTGAACCCACAGATATTGCTAACATCCTGGCAGACAGGTTCAGTGCAAACCCCCCCCCCTCCTCCCCAAAAGGGCAAATAGCTATCCCAGCAGAGTGCTGCCCTCCAAACATCTCAGATGCTCAGGTGAAAGCCGCCCTCTCCAAAGCAAAAACACAGCATCAATAGGACCAGATGGTGTCCCAGGTTGTGTCCTACATGAACTACAAGAAGAACTAAGCCCTCAAGTAAAGCTGCTGTTCAACCTCAGCCTTACTACAGGATATGTACCCAAAGAATGGCATACAGCAACAGTGGTCCCACTCCACAAAGGTGGTGCCTCTATGGACCCTGGAAACTATCACCCCATAAGCCTGACTAGCCTGGTCTGCAAAGCTATGGAGAGGATCATCATGGAACTCATTACCAATGACATTGGGGACCTACAGACACTGGATCCTACCCAATTCGGCTTTGTCAGGGGCAGATCCTGCCTCTTAAACCTGGTTGATTTCTTTGAAACAGTTACCAAGGCCATAGATGAAGGGAAGGTAGTCCACACAGTCTACCTTGACCTCGCAAAAGCCTTTGACACAATACCCCACTCGGGCATCATAGATAAGCTCTCCAGCTTAAATATAAACCCCTACATCACAAGATGGGTTGCAAACTGGCTCAAAGACAGAACCCATATGGTCAGGATTGCTGGAGCCATGTGAGACTTGAAACCAGTTACAAGTGGTGTCCCACAAGGCTCACTCCTGGGACCTCTCTTATTCGGTATATATTTTTCTGAGGTACAGGCTAACATGGGAGGACTGTGGCTGACCAAGTTTGCAGATGACTGCAAACTGGGCGCCATAATTGACTCTCCAGCTGATACAAGCATCCTCCAAAAGGGTCTCACAGATAAGGACAACTGGTGCCAGAGCCATGGCCTGAAGCTAAACGCTAAAAAGTGTATAGTCATACCATTTGGCAAAAACAAAGTGCCCACAAATTACCGCATAGGTAGTAATCCATTAAGTATGGAAGATGTAATTAGGGATCTGGGTACCCAAGTTGATAGTAATCTCTCCTTAGACAACCACATTGCCAAAGTGGTTAGAAGGACCTTCTGTATAACCCACCTTATCATGAAAGGATTCACATCTAGCTCAAGGGAGGTCATCGTACCCCTTTATTCATCCCTCATCAGGCCCATAATAGAATACAATGCCCCATTTGGGATAAACCTAACCCGACACCTGCAGCAACTTGAAAGACCCCAAAAGTACCTCACAAAGAAGATTAAGGAACTCAAACAGATGCCATACGCTGCTCGGGTAAAGAAACTCAAGCTCTACTCAGTTGCATACAGCCTACTTAGAGGCGACCTATGCCTGACATATAAAGCTATGTCCAACCCGGAATTAATGGACATGCTTCACCTCAGTAAATCCAAATCCTGTAGAGCTACGCACTTGAGGGACTTAAACCTCAGTACAGAAATAAACAGGACATGCTGGAGGGACAGATTCATAACCTAGAGGCTCCCCTCACTCTGGAATAGAATCCCAGTCCATGTTAGGCAGAGCCCCTCACTGACCATCTTCAAGAGGAATCTTGATGAGTGGATGGGTGATCGTAGGTTTACCCCTGGGATTACTTTGGTGTCACTGCTTGACAGAGGCACAGTAATCTAACCTTAAAAAGGGCACAATAAACTCAATTCAAAGGGGGCATAAGCCAAACAACTCTGGATAGGCTTGTAAATGCCCTAGGAAAGATAGCCTAGTATGAACCTATGAACCTATAAACTGGGTGGGGTCCAGAGTTTGGAAATTACCAATGGCTTTGTTTTTAAGTTCCATGAGGATACATTCCATGGCCCTGCAGACCAGACTCTTCAGATTAATGTGGCAGTAGTTGCCGGGGTCCGTGGTGGCTCTCCCTTTGTGGAGTGGGATAACCATCACTGTGTGCCATTCAGTGGGCACAAAGCCTGCAGTGAGGCTATGATTGAACATAGAACTAAGGTGGGGTGCCAGTTCATTCTGTAGTTCATATAGAACGCAGCCTGGGATGTTGTCTGGTCCCATGGATGCTGTGTTCATGGCTTTGGAGAGTGTGGTTTTCACCTGTGCAGCCATGATTACAGGAACTTTGCATTCTTCCGGTATAGAGATGAGTCCTTTAGGGGGTGAGAGGTGGGTAAAGTTAGCACTGAACCTATCTGCCAAGATGCTGGCAATATCAGTTGGGTCTGCATATTAGGTGCCATTCTGCTGTAACTCAGAGCAGATCTGAGTTTTACCATTAAGATTCTTGACATAGCTATAGAATGCTTTGTGGTAGTCTTTAGAATCAGTGGCAATTTTGTTTTCATAACTAGCTTTGGAGGATTTTATGAGGGATCATAGCTTCTTACTGAGACTGACCAGGGAGCTCCTCCACTCATGGGATTTTACTCTCTTTTGCAACAGTTTCTTCCTTCTGTTGTACAGTTTGTTTATGGCAGGGGACCACCAGATTGGCTTCTTTTTTTGGAGGATAGTGTCTTGGTTCTGTTTGGGATAGTACGGTCCATGCACTCATGTAAGTGCTTATAAAGTGCAATGGTGTAGGATTCAGCAGTCGTAACTGAATTGTCCATCTGCATGAGTGTCATGAAGTTCACCACTTCTGTCTTAAGAAGCATGAAGTTGGCTTTGGAGAAATGTTTTACAATGGTTTCCTTAATTGGGGGGGGGACAGGATGTGGATATCTAGGATGATTAGCTTATGGTCGGATCGGACCAACGAGGCATTGACTTCAGGTGTGGAACACCGGTCACTCATGTTGGTAATGACTAGATCTAGAATATTGTTACCCCTGGTGGGGGTGTGGATAAGTTAATCCAGGACATTGAAGTTTATGAATTCCAGAAAGCGTTGAGCGAAGGAGTTGGTACATGAGTAGTTTTCCCAATTAATGGTGGGATGGTGGGGTAGTTGAAATCGCCCATTATTAGGGTGTTTGGTTGAACCCTAATATTTTCCAGTACGTCAAGAAAAGCGAAGTGGGAATCCTGGAGCATGATGGGGGATCTGTAGCAAGCTACAATTTGGATTGCAGTTTTGCCTAGAGTTAGTTGCACTTGGATAACCTTGGATGCATTATGCTGAGCAACTAGCCTGGAGGTGTGGATATCCTTAATGAATATGGACACACCTCCACCTTTGGTGTTCCGATCCAGGTTACATGGCCGAAAAGTGTGGTATGAGTTATAGCCTGGTATTGCAGGGGTGCTCTCTGGAGCCTTGAGCCAGGTCTCAGTCACTACACAGATATCGATGCTCTCCATTTTAAGGAGTGCCTCGAGTGAGTGCATTTTGAGATTTAGACTTCTGGCATTGAGTAGCATCACCCTCTGTTTTTGCTTGCCTGTTCCTGTTACAGTGGTAAATTTGTCATTTGAACCTTACAGAAAAAGAAAAAGAAAAAAGAAAAAAGAAAAAAATCACCGAAACAATGTTGCTGATTTTTTTTTATTTATTAGTCATTTGAACCTTGCCTAAAAAGGCACTATAGGGGCGGCAAGAACCTTAGCCTGTATCCGGAATCCCAGGGTTGACAGGTGCAGGCCATCTCTGGCATAGCATCGTGGTCTATCGACCATGTCATCCCAGGCAGACAGATACTGGATCCCCTTAGAATGACACTAGAAGCTTAGCCAATTGTTGAAGTCAGTCATTTTGTCCTTGTACTGCGGTATCATTCTGGGTGATGGCAAAATGCTACTCAAGGCTAGGGTCATACTTGCCTGGACTACAAGATCAGAGAGCTCTTCCATGTCTCTTTTCATGTAGTCCAGGGAGGTATGTTTCAGGTTGTTCACACCAACATGGACAATGACAAAGTCATATTTGTACTTGTTATGGAGTGACCTGAGTGCGTGGGTTATGTGGCGGATCCTGGCGCCCGACAGGCAGCTGACAGTAACCTTCTCCTTGTTTAGCCTCGTGAGTGGGACATCAGTGTGCCTGACTACAGAGTCACCTATGACTAGTGTGTTGGATATGTTGTTTTGCCTTATTGGCTGTGGTTGAGTGGCACACTAATTCTCCGGTCTAGGTGTCATTTGGGTTGTGCTGGGAGGTTGGAGGTTGCTTGCATTTCTGCTTTGGAGGTCTCTGTTGCTTGAGCAGATTATTAATGAGAGCCTCCGCGAATGTTTTTGTGTTTCTATGTGTGGAT
The DNA here is from genome assembly GCF_019279795.1 of Protopterus annectens. Classification (NCBI taxonomy): domain Eukaryota; kingdom Metazoa; phylum Chordata; order Ceratodontiformes; family Protopteridae; genus Protopterus; species Protopterus annectens. Next base: position 1,880,175,668 of record NC_056732.1, read on the forward strand.
TTTGTGGTGTAGATTTAGTGAGACTATGTGATGGGTGTGGTGTGGTGCAAGTGTTTATCTTCTCCTCTTGACTGTCAAGTTCAGTCTTGGTTGGAGAGAACTTTACCTCCAGTTTGGCTAGATAAGTGCATCTCTCACAGATTTTAGTTTTGGGTGGTAGGAGGAGAGGGTTGTCTGTGTACATGAGGCAATTTCTACATTGCCCGAAGATGCCCAGATTCATCAGATAGATAAAAGAGAACACTGGGATCTGACCCTTGGACATGCCTGAATAAAAAAACTATTTTCCTCTAGATAAGTGAGGAAAGTGAGTACAAGAGCTGTTTTTCTCTAAGCAAGTGAGGAAAGTAAGTACCAAAACTGTTTTTCTCTAGGTAATGAGGAAGGTTGAGTGCTGTAGTAATTAATAGCTTATTTAGTGCTTACAAGTTCTGAACAAGTGCTGATCACGAAGAAGCAATTTCAAGTGATAAAACTAAGAATCTGTATTTGGATTAAACTAGTTACAGGAAAGGGGGAAAACAAGTGCAAATGCAGGCTTTTAAATCAGAAAGTTGATAGAGATGGAAAAACTGCCCAAACAACCAATAACTACAATTTCTGGGCCAGAACCACTCCTTATGTGGTAGAGAAGTTACCTAGTGCTTACCACTCCCACTGATAAGCTAGAAGGCTTCTCTCCAACACAGAATGCTTGGGGGGTACAGAAGCTTATATACAGTCCTGGATACAGCAAATCTGAATCTGGACTACACTAGTTACAAGAAAGGTAGGAAACAGGCTTAGATTTTTTTTACAGAAAAGTAGCTAAAATAGCAGTAAAAATAATTAAAATGCCGTACAAGCTAGCACACTTGAGTATGTAGCAATATTAAACCAAACACAGTTTAAAAAATGCAATTAAATTAAAAAGGACTAAAAGCAAGTGCAGAAAAAGTTTATTAGGTAGAATGTGGTAAAGAGATGGGACTGGGGGAGTGTCTCAGATCAAGTCTACAGTGAGGCAGGCCCCTGCAAAAGCCACCAAATTTAAACAACAACACAGGAATAGGGAGGGTGAGTAGGGAAAAACACTTTCAGCAGAGATCTTAAAAACTATACAGTGAAGCAAAAATAACAGTGCACAACTCTGAAGTCAGCCAGCAATTATATAAAATTAGTCAAGCAACAATTACCAGTACACAATTCTGAAGTGCCAGAAAAATTTACTTATCTCTGTTTATCTCCAGATAGTTTGAAGAGCACTCTGTCAGGACACAGGAAGGCTCCAGCAATGATATGCTTCAGCAATGATAGCAGTATGGAGAGAAAGGCGTACCCCATATGACTGGAGCATACTAGTGTCAGTGTTCAAGAACAAAACAGTCATTCACAACTAGGAGCAGAAAAGGGTAAAATGAGCATACCTCCTAATGCTAAAGTGCAGCTATCAGTAACAAGTAAAAACAGTACTCAAAATGAAGCGCTGTACAACAATGGCCAATGAATTACGATTCTCTTGAGAAATAAGTGGCAAAATTAGATGATATAAAACTTATAGAAGTGCAGAATATATATAAAATCTTGCATGAATTTCCAGTGCTTCAATTAAATGCACTTACAAGATATCCACGCTGTGAATGCAGTTACACTGTAGTGAAATGATGGTTTCAAGGTGTCCAGTCTTTCAAGTCTGATATAAAAAGTATCCACACTGAAGATGTAGTAGCTACTGTAAACTGTAGCAAACTGTAATTACAACTTAACCAGTCAAACAGTTCAAACAGTTCAAATAAGAGCTTCTGGCTTTAGTGGCAGTTTGTTTGTGTCTTTCGGCTTTTCCCAGTTAGGGGTCGCCACAGCAGAACTCCGGTCCGCTAATGATTGGCAATAGAGTTTTACGTGCTGGCTTGCCGGGCCTAACACACAACCTTCAATGAAGGAACGCCCATTCATGCATGTCGCCACACAGAAGATGCTCTAACTGTGAATCAAACAGGCAACGTCTAACTGTGCGGCGACAACGCTACCGCAGCACCACCACATTAAAATCCTTTTATTGTAGAAAAAAATATTAAAATCTTCATGTCGAGTTAAAATCTTGGTATAGAATAAAACAGTCCCCCTGTATTCCAAATGATAAGTGCTTTCGGTATCTTCTTCAGATCGTAGAGATTGGGACTGGAAGTTCCTTTCTATAGTTCTTACTTCCTTTACTGTTGGAAGAATCATTCAGTCATCACGCTGTCAATCAGCTGTTTGAATGCACAAATCCTCTTTCCTCTCAATTGAGGGTGTTCAATTTCCTATGCTTTTTGCTTTTGAGGGGTGCAACCAATCATGAATTATTAAGCCAGACACACCTCCATATTAACTAATGGCTGGTCTTCTAGCTTTTAGTATAGGTTTCAGTGGAATGATGTTATTCAAGCCAGGCTCAATATCAGCACGGAGGTTCACAATCCACTTACTCTCCTTGCATTCAGTAATATTTTCAATGTCACCTTTTCTTACTCCACTATATACATTCTTTATCAGCTTATAAGTGAAATAATGATCGACATTTCTTTCAGCATGAGTTGCTAAAGCGTTATGTGGACCTTTATTGGCACTGTCTCTTTGATGTCTCAGAATACGATTTTTAAACAACTGATTAGTTTTTCCTACATAGAATGCAGGACATAATTTGCAGGTAGCCATGTATACCACATTGGGGGTTACACAAGTGGCTTTAATATTAAAAGTGTATTTTTTCTCTGTCCTTGGATGTTCAAATTCATTATTACAGTCAATCAATGGGCATGCTGTACAATGGCCACACTTGAACATCCCTTTATGTCCAATAATTTTATGTTTACTGAACCCATCCTTTGTGCAAAGTAACCTCTTCAAATTTTTCTTATTCTTGTAGCCAAAGCATGGTGTTTCACCTACAATGTCTTTTAGCTTGGCATTGTGGGTAAGGATGGGCCAAACCTGCCTTATTATAGATTTAATTTGTGTGTTATCTGTGCTGTAGATTAGCATCGCTCTGGTGGTTCTGTCTTTTGTCTTATTATTTCTTTGAGATAACTACTTGGATATTCACATCCTTTTCATTATAACCTCTATTTCTTAGGTTTTGTAAAATAAGATTTCCTTTTCTCTTGTCTCATCTTTGCTACATCTTTTATGTATTCTTTGTATTTCATTTTGCATAATGTTTTTAGTGACATGTTTAGGACGCATACTGCTTTTCAATAAGTAGTGATTTCCCCATGTATTTTGTCGGTGTAATTCAGTTTCCAACATAAAATGCAATTTGATTGTGAGAGTGTTCTGCTGTAAAGCTTAAGAAGGAGGTAGTTCGGAACATTACACTGTCGTTTCTCGTAATGAAATCAACATTTCATACTCTAAAATTAAATACTATTTGTCAGATCATTTATTACAGGGTAGTATAAATGAGAGGTTATTTAATTTTCTACATGTTGAAAATCCAAGGGTTCCTGCTATATTTGGGATCCCTAAATTTCATAAAGGGATTAATAAGTTGAAATTCAGACCTATAGTAGCAGGAGCTGGTAGTATCACTGAGCCTTTAGCAAGTTTTGTAGACGCCCAGTTGAAGAAATTTGTAAATTCTGTTCCTCACATAACAAAGGATTCATGGGACATTTTGAGGAGAATAACAAAGCACAAATACACTACAGATATGCTCTTAGCCACTATTGACGTGGTAGAGTTATTCCCCAGTATCCCACATGAGATAGGACTAGAATGGTTTGGGGAAATTTTATTTACTGAAACAGGGTTAGGTAATAACGTCATTAATTTGATTATGGAATTTACAGAAATGATTTTGAAGAATAATTTTGTTTATTTTAATGGAGACGTCTATGAGCAAAGAAAGGGTGTTGCAATGGGGGCAGCTTGCGCCCCCCTCTGTGCTAATTGTGTTCTGTATTATTGGGAGCAGAAGATCGCCCTTAATTCAGATTGGTGGAGACACATTACTTTTTATACCGGCTACCTGGACGACATTGGTCTATTATGGAATTTTTCAATAGGAGAATTTAATGAATGTATGTCTTACCTCAACAATTCTACTGAATTCCTGACTTTTACGCACACTGTCAATGACTCTACTATTAATTATTTAGATGTCACATTATATAAGGACAAACTGAATAATTGTTTTCAGTCTAGGTTATACAGGAAACCAACTTTTTGCAATACATACCTACATTTTGAGAGTGGGCACCCCTACTATCAAAAGAAAGGTATAGTAAAGGGCATATGATAAGGGCATCGAGAATGACTAGTATCAATTCTGAATTTTTAGATGAGGTTAGGACTTTAACTTTCCTTTTTTTAGAAAGAGGTTACCCCAAATCCATGATAGACACCTTAGCTGAAGACGTCATTAAGAACAGGGATAGTAAGTTCTTTCCATTATTCGGCTTCGGTATTTCAGATGAGATGACACATCACGATGTAAGAACTGAATATGGTGTGGCCTTTACACACACGTTTTCCACTATATCATTTAAAGTAGAGGATATCATCAAAAAATATCGACCTATTTTGAAGGTGAATGAGGACACAGGGGTACACATTCCAGAACACCCTTCTTTTGGGAGAAGGAGAAGTATGAATTTGAAGGACATATTTGAAAAGAAAGATGAGAATACACAGAAGGTTGTTAGGTCAAGACGAGGCACATTTAAATGTGGTGCCTGCCATCAATGTGAATACATTTCAGAAGAGAGTGAAATTTGGATTCCCTCTAGAGGTATTAGGATGGCAGCTTCCCAACATTATAATTGTGGTATGAAAGGGTTAATATATATATAGGAATCTGTGGAGCTTGCTACAGTTTTTATATTGGTAAAACTGTACGTACCCCGAGGAAGAGGATCTATGAACATCTCTAAGAGATAAATAAATGTAAAGAATCCAATGCTTTTTACAGGCACGCTTTATTATGTAATAACATGAAGATTAAATTTTCAGTGGTGGAACAGGCTAAATGTAAAGAATCCAATGCCTTTTATAGACACGCTTTATTATGTAATAACATGAAGATTAAATTTTCAGTGGTGGAACAGGCTAAATGTAAAGAATCCAATGCCTTTTATAGACACGCTTTATTATGTAATAACATGAAGATTAAATTTTCAGTGGTGGAACAGGCTAAATGTAAAGAATCCAATGCCTTTTATAGACACGCTTTATTATGTAATAACATGAAGATTAAATTTTCAGTGGTGGAACAGGCTAAATGTAAAGAATCCAATGCCTTTTATAGGCACGCTTTATTATGTAATAACATGAAGATTAAATTTTCAGTGGTGGAACAGGCTAAATGTAAAGAATCCAATGCCTTTTATAGACACTCTTTATTATGTAATAACATGAAAATTAAATTTTCAGTGGTGGAACAGGCTAAATGTAAAGAATCCAATGCCTTTTATAGACACGCTTTATTATGTAATAACATGAAGATTAAATTTTCAGTGGTGGAACAGGCTAAATGTAAAGAATCCAATGCCTTTTATAGACACTCTTTATTATGTAATAACATGAAGATTAAATTTTCAGTGGTGGAACAGGCTAAATGTAAAGAATCCAATGCCTTTTATAGACACGCTTTATTATGTAATAACATGAAGATTAAATTTTCAGTGGTGGAACAGGCTAAATGTAAAGAATCCAATGCCTTTTATAGACACGCTTTATTATGTAATAACATGAAGATTAAATTTTCAGTGGTGGAACAGGCTAAATGTAAAGAATCCAATGCCTTTTATAGACACTCTTTATTATGTAATAACATGAAGATTAAATTTTCAGTGGTGGAACAGGCTAAATGTAAAGAATCCAATGCCTTTTATAGACACACTTTATTATGTAATAACATGAAGATTAAATTTTCAGTGGTGGAACAGGCTAAATGTAAAGAATCCAATGCCTTTTATAGGCACGCTTTATTATTGAATAACATGAAGATTAAATTTTCAGTGGTGGAACAGGCTATATGTAAAGAATCTAATGCCTTTTATAGACACGCTTTATTATGTAATAACATGAAGATTAAATTTTCAGTGGTGGAACAGGCTAAATGTAAAGAATCCAATGCCTTTTATAGACACTCTTTATTATGTAATAACATGAAAATTAAATTTTCAGTGGTGGAACAGGCTAAATGTAAAGAATCCAATGCCTTTTATAGACACGCTTTATTATGTAATAACATGAAGATTAAATTTTCAGTGATGGAACAGGCTAAATGTAAAGACTCCAATGCCTTTTATAGGCACGCTTTATTATGTAATAACATGAAGATTAAATTTTCAGTGGTGGAACAGGCTAAATGTAAAGAATCCAATGCCTTTTACAGACACTCTTTATTATGTAATAATATGAAGATTAAATTTTCAGTGGTGGAACAGGCTAAATGTAAAGAATCCAATGCCTTTTATAGACACGCTTTATTATGTAATAACATGAAGATTAAATTTTCAGTGGTGGAACAGGCTAAATGTAAAGAATCCAATGCCTTTTATAGACACTCTTTATTATGTAATAACATGAAGATTAAATTTTCAGTGGTGGAACAGGCTAAATGTAAAGAATCCAATGCCTTTTATAGACACGCTTTATTATGTAATAACATGAAGATTAAATTTTCAGTGGTGGAACAGGCTAAATGTAAAGAATCCAATGCCTTTTATAGACACTCTTTATTATGTAATAACATGAAGATTAAATTTTCAGTGGTGGAACAGGCTAAATGTAAAGAATCCAATGCCTTTATTATGTAATAACATGAAGATTAAATTTTCAGTGGTGGAACAGGCTAAATGTAAAGAATCCAATGCCTTTGCTTTATTATGTAATAACATGAAGATTAAATTTTCAGTGGTGGAACAGGCTAAATGTAAAGAATCCAATGCCTTTTATAGGCACGCTTTATTATGTAATAACATGAAGATTACATTTTTAGTGGTGGAACAGGCTAAATGTAAAGAATCCAGTGCCTTTTATAGACACTCTTTATTAATGTAGTAACATGAAGATTACATTTTCAGTGGTGGAACGGGTAGCTATTGACTCTCGTGGTGGTAATTGGGAGTCCAGGGTTGAATTTAGGGAGCTATACTGGCAGGTAAGGACGGATGCTGGTAGACCTCCTGGACTCAATGCCCACATCAGCATTAATAGTATTTTAAAATTGCGACAAGCCAAGTTATGATTTTATGTTTAACAACCCTAATTGTATTTTACAACAGGATCATTCACTATTTTAACTGTCACAATAATATGTATTAATATATTTATTTATATATTTATTTATGTTAACAAAAGTGTAATTTATTAATAAGTGTCATGTTGAACAAATTATACTAACAAATCCTAAAAAAGTTACATGATTATCTGAATTTACGTATACATTTAATTATATTACTTAGGGTAGGGATGAGCCCAGCCACTGGGAATGCACAAGCCAGTGTATTTCTTTGTGCCGGTCCCAAGCCATGATAAATGGGGAGGGTTGCATCAGGAAAGGCATCCGGCATAAAACCTCTGCCAAAAATTACTGATGCAGAGAAGTTTTCATAATAACATACCAGATAGGTCGTGGCCCGGGTTAACAACGACCGCCACCAGTACTGTTAGCCAACAGGGTGCTGGCGGAAATTGGGCTACTGTTGGCCGAAGAAGAAGAGGAGCGGGAAGGCATGCCCAAAGGCAGGAAGAGAGGAGGAAGGTTAGCAGTGTAGTATTGAGGGTAGGAACTTTGAATGTTGGCAGTATGACTGGTATAGAGAGAGAACTAGCTGATATGATGGAGAGAAGGAAGGTTGATATATTGTGTGTGCAAGAGACCAGATGGAAGGGAAGTAAGGCCAAGTGTATAGGAAGCGGGTTCAAATTGTTCTATCATAGTGTGGATGGCAGAATAAATGGGGTAGGGTTTATCCTAATGGAACAGTATGCCAAGAGTGTTTTGGAGGTGAAGAGAGTGTCTGATAGAGTGATGTTTATAAAGCTTGAAATTGATGGTGTAATGATGAATGTTGTTAGTGCATATGCTCTACAAGTTGGGTGTGCGATGGATGAGAAAGAAACATTTTGGAGTGAGTTGGATGAAGTGGTGGTGAGTGTACCCAAGGGTGAGAGACTAGTGATTGGAGTGGACTTCAATGGTCATGTTGGTGAAGTGAACAGAGGGGATGAGGAAGTGATGGGTATGGTGTTAAGGAGAGGAATGCAGAAGGTTAGATGATTGTGGATTTTGCAAAAAGGATAGACATGGCTGTGGTGAATACGTATTTTAAGAAGAGGGAGGAGCATAGGGTGACGTACAAGAGTGGAGGAAAATGCACACAGGTGGATTATATCCTATGTAGGAGGGCCTGTCTGAAGGAGATTGGAGACTGTAAAGTGGTGACTGGGGAAAGTGTAGTTAAGCAGCACAGAATGGTGGTCTGCAGGATGATGGTGATCAAGAAGTGGAGGAGGAGTGTGAAAGCAGTGCCAAGGATTAAATGGTGGAAGTTAAAAAAGGGTGATTGTGAGGTGGAGTTCAGGGAAGAGTTAAGACAGGCACTGGGATGCAATGAAGAGTTACCGAATAGCTGGGTAACTACAGCAGAGCTAGTAAGGGAGACTGCTAGAAAGGTGCTTGGTGTGACATCTGGACAGAGGAAGGAGGACAAGGAGACATGGTGGTGGAATGAGGAAGTACAGGAGAGTATACAGAGGAAGAGGCTGGTGAAGAAGAAGTGGGATTGTCAAAGAGATGAAGAAAGTAGACATGAGTATAAGGAGATGAGGCACATGGCAAAGAGAGAGGTGGCAAAGGCTAAGGATAAGGCATATAGAGAGTTGTATGAGAGATTGGACACTAAAGAGGGAGAAAAGGACCTGTACCGATTGGCTAGACAGAGGGACAGAGCTGCAAAAGATGTGCAGCAGGTAAGGGTGATAAAGGATAGTGAGGGAAACGTACTCATAAGTGAGGAAAGTGTGTTGAGTAGATGGAAAGAGTACTTTGAAGGGCTGATGAATGAAGAGAATGAGAGAGAGAGAGAAGGTTGGATGATGTGGGGATAGTGAATCAGGAAGTGAAGCAGATTAGCAAGGAGGAAGTAAGGACAGCTATGAAGAGGATAAAGAATGGAAAGGCTGTTGGCCCAGATGACATACCAGTGGAAGCATGGAGGTGCTTAGGAGAAATGGCAGTGGAATTTTTAACCAGATTGCTTAATGAAATTTTGGAAAGTCAGAGGATGCCTGAGGAGTGGAGAAAAAGTGCTTTGGTACCTATCTTTAAGAATAAGGGTGATGTGCAGAGCTGCAGTAATTGCAGAGGGATAAAAATGATCAGTCACAGCTTGAAGTTATGGGAAAGAGTAGTGGAAGCTAGGTTAAGAAGGGAGGTGATGATTAGTGATCAGCAGTATGGTTTCATGTCAGGAAAGAGCAATACAGATGCAATATTTGCTCTGAGAGTGTTGTTGGAGAAATACAGAGAAGGTCAGAAGGAGTTGCATTGTGTCTTTGTGGACTTAGAGAAAGCATATGACAGCGTGCCTAGAGAGGAGTTGTGGTATTGTATGAGGATGCCGGGAGTGGCAGAGAAGTATGTAAGACTGGTACAGGATATGTACGAGGGTAGTGTGACATTGGTGAGGACTGTGGTGGGAGTGACAGATACGTTTAAGGTGGAGGTGGGATTACATCAAGGATCAGCTCTGAGCCCTTTCTTATTTGCAGTGGTGATGGACAGGTTGACAGATGAGATTAGACAGGAGGCCCCGTGGACTATGATGTTTGCAGATGACATTGTGATATGTAGTGAGAGTAGGGACCAGGTTGAGGAGACCCTGGAGAGGTGGAAATATGCTTTAGAGAGGAGAGGAATGAAGGTCAGCAGGGCTAAAACAGAATATATGTGTGTAAATGAGAGGGAGGGTAGAGGAATGGTGAGGATGCAGGGAGTAGAGCTGGTAAAGGTGGATGAGTTTAAGTACTTGGGATCAACAGTTCAGAGTAATGGTGAGTGTGGAAGAGAGGTGAAGAGAGTACAGGCAGGGTGGAATGGGTGGAGAAGAGTGTCAGGAGTGATTTGCAACAGACGGGTACCAATAAGAGTGAAAGTGAAGGTCTACAAGAGGGTAGTGAGACCAGCTATGTTATATGGGTTGGAGAAGGTAGCATTGTCGAAAAGGCAGGAGTCAGAGCTGGATGTGGCAGAGTTAAAGATGTTAAGATTTGCACTGGATGTGACTAGAATGGACAGGATTAGGAATCAGTATATTAGAGGGTCAGCACAGGTTGGACAGTTTGGAGACAAAGCAAGAGAGGCGAGATTGCGTTGGTTTGGACATGGGCTGAGGAGAGATGCTGGGTATATTGGGAAAAGGATGCTAAGGATGGAGCTGCCAGGTAAGAGGAAAAGAGGAAGGCCTAAGATGAGGTTTATGGATGTGGTGAGAGAGGACATGCAGGCGGTTGGTGTGAGAGCAAGATGCAGAGGACAGGAAGAAATGGAAACAGATGATCTGCTGTGGCGACCCCTAACGGGAACAGCCGAAAGAAGATGATGATGACTTAGGGTAGGGATGATTTCTTTAAGAAATAATTGATTAATTAAGATGGAGAGTATTTAATACATTTGATGGATTTTGTTCATTGTTCTGAGGAAGGCTTCTACTTTACTAGGTGAAAGCGCGCTAAACATTTGATAAGTGTATTGGGTTCGTGTTGAGCCTATTTTATTGAAATTTGGAGTTGCAATATTAAATTATTTTTACAATCACCACGTTGATCTGCTTTCCTGACTGTCTTGGATTTTGGTGCTTTGAATAACCTGTATAGTATGACAGAAGGCTTCGCTCACCTTGCAGGCCGTGTTATCATTATGTGTTTTCATTCTCCCCCTCGTTATTTTGTTAAAGACTGCACACTGTCTTCTGCTTCCTCATCCATTTACATGCGCCTACTATTTCCAACTGTTATGTCATTTACATATGGTACTTAATATCTCCAAGGTACTGGGCTGTCCTTTATTACTCTGACCAGCAGCTAATAGCACTGTTATATCATTTACATATGGTACTTAATATCTCCAAGGTACTGGGCTGTCCTTTATTACTCTGACCAGCAGCTAATAGCACTGTTATATCATTTACATATGGTACTTAACCTTAACCCCTCTAATATCTCCACCTTAGAAACACTCTTGGCTAAAATAAATCTCAATCAAAATAAAAATATCAATATCATAGGTACCTATATTCCTCCTGGCAACAACATAGACAAACTTGAAACCACCCTACAATGGTCCTCCGATAACCTCCCACAAGAGACCATTATACTATGGGACTTTAATATTAACTTGTACTCCTGCAACTCTGACCACCCATATCAACCTCTACAGCTTTACCCAATTAATTCAAACCACAACAAGGTTTTATAAAACTACTAAAAAGGAAACTATCCTTGACTGGATTCTCACCAACTATTCCACACTTTCCCATAGTTCTGGTACCCTCCCCGATTCACTCAGTGACCACATCCCAACATACATTATACATCAGCAGGTAAATCCTACAAAACACCATCTACTTACCAAATTTGTATCACCAAAAAGGTAAGGTCTTAAGATTTCGTAACATCCCTTAAACTTTGCAATTGGAAACTCCTCAAAACTCTATCCCTGGACAGTGCAGTCAACTACTTTAACACCACATTTTTAAATATCTTAAATAACATGGCCCCTATCAAGACGATACAAGCAAAATCTAATTACTCTCCATGGCTCACTAAACAGACAAAAATCACTCCTAAAAGAAAGGGATAAAGCGTGGCACTAATGGACCCACAAAAAATAAATAGTTACTCGCCAGAAGTATCTCCAGCTAAGAAACAAAGCCAAAACCAAAATAAGACTTGATAAGAAGAATTACTATACTAGCTTACAAGCTAAATACCAAAACAATTCTCAAAAATTCTGGACCACTTTAAATAAAATACTACGATGAGGTCAAACTAAGACCTCTCAACTAACAGAAAGTAACCCCCTGAAATATATTTCTACTCAGTTTAATAAATACTTCATCACCTCCATCAAAATCCTTACTAACCAAAACTCCCCATCATTGCCCATCGACCTAACCTCTCTACTAGATAACACCACCTTCTCCTTAAAACCAGTCCCAACCCATACCATACACAAATACTTACTCAGGCTAAAACCCACAACCCTGGCAGCTGACAACCTACTCTCAACATACTTAAAAATAGCAGCTGAAGCCATCTCCTATTCAGTTTCCCTACTAATTAACTGTCCATATCCAAGCAACACATCCCCACTCTCTGGAACATTGCTCACATCATACCCCTACACAAAGCAGGCCCTCCACCGACTTCTCTAACTATCGGCCCATAGCAATCCTATCCCCTCTATCAAAAATCCTTGAAAGGTGTGTTCACACCCAAATACTTAACCATCTCCTAAACAATAAATTACTTACAAATACTCAGCATGGCTTTCACCCTTACCATAGTACTACCACAGCCCTTATTAGCTTCACAAACACCATCAATCAACTTAGAAATAAAGGTGAGCTAGTATCAGCAATCTTTTTAGACTTATCAAAAGCCTTTGATACAGTGTCTCATAACAAACTGCTGACTGCCTTGTCCAAACTGAACCTAAGCTACTTCACTCTAGCCCGGTTTCAGAACTACCTCACAGATCAGCAACAAGCGGTGCGGTGGAACAAAGCTCTTTCTCCCTTACTAACAGTGACTATGGGCATGCCCCAGGGGTCTATTCTTGGCCCCCTCCTTTTAACCTGTCGACAAATTAATCTCCATAATGGTATAACTCTAGCCACCCTTGTACAGTATGCAGACAATTCCACTGTCATATGTTCTGCGCCAACTCTACCTGAACTACAGAACTTAACCCAAACGTCCTTCACTGCTATTGAATCATGGTTGACAGATGCCCAATTAATCCTGAACCCAAATAAAACTAAACTTATGCTCTTCCACCCCACTAAATTCAAAACCCAATCCGCTTACTTCAATATCACATCCAGTAATAAGACTTTGAACCAGTACGATCCACCCAACTTCTCAGCGTTGTTATCGATCAAAATCTGAAGTTCGACGTACTCATTGCCCGGACTGTAAAAAAAGTACGCAAGAAAATAGGTACCTTATACAGACGCAAAAACGACCTAACCACAAACTCCAGAATAACCACAGCCAGAACTCATCTTCTGTCAACCTTACTGTACACCTTACCCATACTTAACAACCTCTTCAAATCAGACCTAAGCAAGCTAGATGTCTGCTATAATAAGATAGTGAAATTTGTTACTAGTTGTCCTCCTAGAACCCATCATTGTAATACCCTATGACAGCAATCTTCGTTAGAACTACCCCATCAACTCATCCTCACACCACTCTCTACTGCCCACCAAATGTACTATAAACCCAATAAAACACCAGCTCTACAAGGCCTCCTCAATCCCCATATGAGTACCCTTCCACTAAGATTGACTAATAAAGCTCTAATTGAAGTAACCAGGAGTAAAAATAACTCAGGTGACTCTCCATACTCTTACTACATTGCTAAACTGTGGAATGCCTTACCACTTGAAATTAGAACTATAACTACCTTAAAAAACTTCAAGCATTACATTAAAGCCCACCTCACCAATTCCTGGACTTGTACATGTACTGGGCATGGGTAGCCCAAACCATGGAACTAGCTGATTTTAAAATTTGAATTGGATATGTAATGAACATTGAATTTAAGTCATATGACTGACTACCTTGTGTTGTTTTTCTCACTGTTAATATCTCTCAGATTTTAAGTCTTCAGCTGCTATGTTACCTGTATATAAGACTAAGTATCCTCCATTTATTTTAGTTTGTTACGTCAATGTCTG
>NC_056732.1:1880190104-1880195104 GCF_019279795.1 Protopterus annectens
GGGAAGGAGAAAAGGTCTGACAAAGTTACTTGGGACATCCCCAAACTTCTGTTTCAAACGAACCTCTTCTTTTGGTGGTGCTCGAGAGGAATAAAAGCCCATCCCCACAGAGCTAAGTATCGACAGAACCTGGAATGTCTGATCATGCAAGTGTGTCGCCTGTGTACACATACGAAAAACAACAATGTCACCTTCCCGACTGCAACAGAACTGTTGGTCTACATGACCACTATGACTGCAACACAAAAAATGTAGTCTACTGTGCTTTCTGTGAACACTGTGGGAATTTCTATATCGGCAAAACGAACAGGAAGCTGAGTAGCCGTATTAAAGAACACACTGCAGCAATACACAAACAGGACAGTTTGAATGCCTTGGCTAAACACAGTACTATTTGCCCAAACTTCACAGGATTCAAATTCACAGTGCTGGAAAAATAACAGAATTTGTAGGGGACATGGACACATTCCTGCAAGTCCGGGAATTAAAATGGCAGATAGAACTGAGAGCTGATGTCTATCCAGGTCTCAACGAGACACTGAACATTAAATGTGCACTTAAATGGTATAGAGATTGAAATGTGATAGGGTTTGAAGAACTGTGCAAGAGGGTTTGAAGAATTGTGCAAGTAGATTTAATGTGTTTATGGATTTACAACTGTGCAAGTGAATATAATGTGTTTCCTCTCTCTCTCTCTCTGACTCCCCCATACCCCCCGCACACATCGTCCCACTCTCTCTCTACTGTTGACTCCCCCATACCCCCTACACACATGCTCCCAATCACCAGGCTAGCCCCCGCTGACCCCACCAACTATACCCCCCGGTCTCACATTTTCACGCAGCCATTCAAGGGTAGATACCACCCAAACCAGCCCACGGGTGGTACCATCTGCACTGACAGTCTTCTGGGGGACACTGTTATTCATAGGCTCCTTGTCATGGGCGGCCCCCTAACAGCCCCCCCCTCAAGTCCACACCGCATTCCTCCCACTCCCCCATCAGGTGGCATACCCACACATTTCATTACACACACACCGATGCCAAAGCATAGTAGGACTCTCTACCTGACTCCTCCACCTTCCTCCGTTCCCTTCTTTACTTACCTTTGGAGACAAACACTCATAAGTTACGTGTTTATATTAGAATCATCACAGCATGACTGTCATCTTTCCTGGTCCCCCAACCTTTTTTTTTTTTTTTGCACACAATCCCTTTTTGCACACAGTCCCTTTTTGCACACAGTCCCTTTTTGCACACGATCCCTTTTTGCACACAATCCCTTTTTGCACACGATCCCTTTTTGCACACTATCCCTTTTAGTATGCACACGGCACCACAAGGCTATTACTGTCTGACCAATTTGCCTTATGTAACTGCAATTGTAATGTTAATGAAAATGCACACAGCACCTGCTTGTTCACACTTTTCTATTGGAAAGGAACTGTTGTTAATTTAAATGGCCTGCTAGAACTAATGTATATAAAGGAAGTGAAAATGGTTGCTCATACTTATGAAACATGTCTTTCTGAAGAAGTCTTGATAATAAATAAGACGATAGCGCTAAAGTTCTACAAGAGTTGTTGGTGTTATTTACTATTTTATTGAATGCTTTTATTGTCACGAAGTTAATTTCTTAGTTAAAGTTTCTCCTCTTCGTTCAATTTTTTTGAGTGCGGTTAATTTTAGTTATAAGTCTTCTACTCCACGTGACAGTATGGCAGGAAACATAGCACCCAACTCAGGCTCTAGTAGCCAACTGAAGACAGAAGCAACCAGGAGCAGGACACCAATTGATCCAACAACAGTTCTTACAAAATTATCGGAAGGAATTGCTTGCAGGATCTCTTCGAGGACCTAAACAGCAGACCTTTAACACCTACAAATGAAAGGATCACCAGAGACCACACTTAACCCCGGACCACTCTGGACCCAGGGCCACAATTAACAACAGAACTGGGACAGAAATAAGGACCACACAGGCTCTTGACCTGATACTCACGCAGACGGAAATTAATCCCTTCCGCTGCCGTCCAGAATACAACAGCACAACTGGAGTACAGTCAAAACAGAGGGGTCTCACAGAGCGCCAGATCTCTAATTACCAGATTTGAGAGACTGATTAAAACCTACAAAAACCTGGAGCATGACAACTTCTATCTGGAAAGGTGTTTAGAACTGGATATAGTCCCACAGGGTCTCAGGTGTAACAAATTTCCTAACAGGACTACTCCAAACTCTCAGCTTCACAAAGAACTGGTCAAAATATATAATGACTCTGGGCTAGCAGCTATCAAAGCACTCATCCAAAGTAATACTGAGAGTATGGCCACCTACAAGTCTCAAATAGATGATCTGCAAACACACATCCTGCAGGATCCCACATTTATTGACTTCGCGGAAATGTGGGACAATGTACCGCACAAAATTACTAGGCATGTGGCGGCACTGATTGAACGCAAGAAAGGCAAATTGCTTAGGGACATTAAACAATATGCAGAAGGAAAAGCATACCCGATCAGGCCCACACGCTCCTTACACACACGGAGAAGGCCAGACAGATATCCCACAAACAATCCGTTGTCCACAACTGAATTAAGGCCTACGACAGAATTACAAGAACCCACAAATGGACCCAACACACCAGAGGTGGATAGACTCCTCATCACATCCAGCTCACTAGCAGGGAGTAGTTCCCAGATGATGGTACATACTCCTGCTAGGGGACAGCCAAGACCAGAAATGCCTCTCCAGAATCAGCCGACACAGAGAGATCCAGACACCAGCGAACGTGACCACCACGACAACAACGAGGACAAAACAATACAAACCGCAGGACACCGGACAGTGCGATCAATCAAGAAAGGGTTTATCAGACCCCACAAATCAACGACCAGTCTTCCAACAACAGCACAAGTAGCAACAACAATGTTTTTTTATCTTCAGCAGGACTCACAACCAGAACCAGGACTTATACCAGGTTCAGACCTGGGGGTAATGAACGAAACTGGAACCACAACACCAACAATATTGAGGGAAGGAGGGGAACAACAATCACAGGGGAAGAAGGAGCGGAACGGATACAGTACTAGTATTACTGGGGTGGACCATCCTGACCACCAATCACATTCACTGATACCAGCACCTGATAGCACTGACTTCAGGTCTCCAGCAGGGGTAGGTGACATCTTTAACCTCACCACACGAGATTTCTCGGAAAGCCATCATAAGGTACTGAAGAAAGGCTTTTCTTTCATCCCGCAGAGAGCCAACACGGCGGATGTTATCCTGGACCTCAAGTGCTACCTGAGAAAGTTACAACTAAAATTAGATATACAACAATATGAAGAGGAAGAAGATGAGGAAAGCTCGAAGATAACAACAGACCCCTTACCATGAAGAGCCTGTACACTCCTGCACTCTCCAACACACTGAGCCTCTTTGCAGTACCTGCGAAGCGATATCAGCAAACTCCTTTCTGATAAGCCCTCAGCAAAGTGGCACAACCTGAACAGGGAAGAAAGACAGGCTTGGAAGGAACTGAGTCAGGACAAATCCCTACGGATCATGAAGGCTGACAAGGGATCCGGGATAGTAGTGATGGAGCAGGAGAGATATATCCAAACACTTGAAGCATCCCTCATGAATAACCAGTTCTACAAAAAGGTCAACATCAACCAGGTACAACAGAACTTTAAACAAATTGACAACCTAGTGTTGGAACTGTACCTCAGGGATGAGATCTCTCAAGACGAGAAAGACTTCATGCAGGTTATGACACCCAGCCTTGGAAAATTTTTCGGAATCCCCAAGGTTCACAAGAACCCTGAAAATCCACCTTTCCACCATGTGGTATCGAACCGAAGGACAAAAACAGAAAAGATTTCACAATACGTGGACCACATCCTTAACCCCATTGTACAGAACAGCAAATACTACATCAAGGACTCCTGGGCTTTTCTAAATGACATCTTCAAACTAAGGCTGGATGGAGGGGAATATTTACTGATCACCCTAGATGTAGAAGCACTCTACACAAACATCCCCCACGCCAAAGGACTGACCCTCACCAGACAGTACCTGAACAGGCACTCCAACCTAAGCGGGACTAAGATTAATACTGTATGCAGGTTAACAAAAGCAGTATTAAGAAATAACTTCTTTCAATTCAACGGGAAGATTTACCACCAACAGAAAGGGGTAGCCATGGGGTCCAAAATGGCCCCAGCATATGCAAACTTAGTCCTCAGTGCCTGGGAAATGGATAAGGTTGAATCACTAACCGGTTCAACAACACCATAATGTACAGGCGTTATATTGATGACGTCTTTTTGTCTGGAAGGGGACAGACTTTCTCTGAGCAATTTTCTGGAAACCCTTTTCCAGAGTCTGGACTTCCTGACCCTCACGGTAGGACATATCGGAACCACCACTCAATTCCTGGATATCCACCTCACTATAGACCCGGAAAATGGACAGTTTGACTCCAACATCTACCGCAAGCCCACTTTCCGAATAATTATCTAGAGTTCAGCAGCCAGCATCCCCATTTCATGAAAAAGAATATTGTAAAGGACAATTCATCCGGTTATCCAGACTCATTTTAGGGACGAGGTTTTCATCAAGGAAGGTTTTTACCTCAGAAACTTGTTCCTAGAAAGAAAATACCCAGAGTATCTAGTGGACAACCTGTTCCAAGAGATCATACAGCACAGACACTCCAGGTACCCACCAATCCTGGAAAAGGGATTCACAGCAAGGGCACAGAACGGACCGAACAAAAGGACTGGGTGTCAAGTTTCCCCTTCCAATTTCCACCGATATGTTTGAATTAGAGGGTCCTCACCAACAATTGGGACATCTTGGGAGGAGAAAAAGGTCTGACAAAGTTACTTGGGACATCCCCAAACTTCTGTTTCAAACGAACCTCTTCTTTTGGTGGTGCTCGAGAGGAATAAAAGCCCATCCCCACAGAGCAAAGTATCGACAGAACCTGGAATG
>NC_056732.1:1880200104-1880212604 GCF_019279795.1 Protopterus annectens
AATGGACAAGGAAGGCTTGGGTTGGGTCCCAGACGTGCTGAGTCCCGGCGCCATGGCCAGATGAGGTAGGACAGGTGGATCTGCTGGGATATGCCTTCCCAAACATGCTATGGTTTTGAGGTTTTAAAGAATATGTTGCTTAGTCATGCACGACACATTTCTAGATTAGTTATAACAGCATGCGTGGGTGTTCCAATTATCCCAATAAAACATATTTGAAACAGCTGCATAGCAAAATGAACACATGCATAAATGGAACAACATTATGCATCGTAACAGCATGCCAGAAACACTGATGGCAACAGGCCACCAACAATGGTATTTGAACAAGGTATGTTAACATGCAAGTAATCAAACATATTAACAATAATATAACACAAGTCCCAACATTAGGGTTGAAGCACAAAACACCCATAGTATATGAGTAATTATTATTGATGCCGATGAGAGGTGGGGGAGAGACAAGAAGTCCATTAACAACTGTTTATGCTTCTGTTTTCCACAACAGTTCTGCTCAATACTCTAAGGGTCTGCTCTCACTTTACATCTGCCTGTGGCCCATAGCATCTGTACCACAAACATACCTATTAAACTGTCAGCCTGGGATGGTATGGGGCAAACTGTGACAACTCTGGGTACATACCTAGGGGGACTCGTACATGTCAGGGTTACATTTCTGGCACAGTAGGGGTACCCTGAAGTGCTGTTATGTGAGTGTATTACTGGCATACTTCAACTGGTTTCCTTTCTGTGTCCAGGGTTATTGGCAGAAGTGACCAATAGCCATGACAGTGTGACACTTGAGAGGCATGTATTGGGAAGAGTGCATGTTGTATGCACCTATCCTGCTGTAATTTGCAAGCATGTGGAGGGACAGTTGAATAGTTGTACACATTTTATTAGTATATCATTCCTACAGCTACCACCATTTCCTTACCTGTACAACCTGTGGAGAAAATATCTGTTAACACTACCTGATTGTGTTTACATTTTTTCCTGATTCCTTGTGTGTAGATCTGCACACATGTTAGTACCAGTCCCTGGATTTGAACCATGCTTGGGTGTGTAAAATTAGCAACAAAGCTATTCCTCATCACATTGAGCTACTGGGGAACTGCTGTTTCTAATTTCACTGGTTACTGCCAAATAGTCTCTTGTTTAGACAGTCTGAACTTGTAATCCTATGATGTATTCATGACAAATAGATACTGTACTGTGCATTAATCATTTGGATTACTACAATCTGGAAAGCAAAGGTTAACACAAGGCAATGTTGGATGGAACACAGTTTGGAACTTTACACATTACTGTTCAGGGTTCAGAGCTTAGTGCAGTATATATTTCACATTTCAGTTATATCTTGTTTTACAGCTCCACCATCTACAGGTTTTCTTACAGCTGGTTTACAGACAAAGTTCAGTTAATGTATGCTGTCACAGCCACATTTCCTGTGAAGAATATGTATACATTCTAAATGTCTACAACAACATACCACAATAAACACAACAGTTTTTTGGAAGTAGTTTTACTCCACATCAATATTAGTCTGTCAAACATTTTTATTTATTCAGTCCACACAGTAACAGTATACCTACTAGCAGTAAGCAATGTACTCCTTCTTAGCTATTTGAACAATATACTACAAAATAGATTTGTACTCACCAGCTTGTCAGTGCAGCTTTAGCAGTCTGTCACCATGGGCTTCTATGTTCTCTCTGCTGCAGCTGTAGGGGTGAGAAACACACATTATGCATACCTGTCTATCACATTCTCAGGCTAGTATTTGCTATAACCTACCTGATAGTGATACTTACTCAGTACTGGAGCATTCTGTGCCTGTGCATCTTGGATCCATTGGGCCAAGTGTGCCCTCTTCCTCCACTTTAAGTCAGCATAGTGGTGCCGTACCTGCTCACCAGTTCGGGGGATGTCAGTAGCACTGGTGAGATCACACATGAGATGGTCCCAGGCCTCCAATTTGTATTGTGAGCCCTGGTACTGACCCTGCAGCAGTGTCTCATCATGGTTTTTGACAAGGAGTCCAGCCATGACCCTGGACTCTTGAATGCTCCAGCACTGTGCCCGAAAGCGAGCTCCCTCTCCAACACCAGACATGTTCCTGCAGAGATCAAGCTAAACAGATTATGGCTGTATTCCTGCCTGCACAGCTTAAAGAACGCCATATTCCCACCCTTTGCCATCATTAGACCATTTCAAAAATGCCAAGCACAGCTTACTAATGTTAAAACCCACTAAGCTGGGTTGAACAGTGCTTAAAGGGGTAATTGTTGACCACTGCTTAACAGTATGCAAATCTGCTTAGCTGAGCGGCCTGCTGTTTAGCAATCATGTCTAAGTGATGCTTAAACCTGGTAAGCATAGCTGGGCATTGCTGACCATTGCTCACTTTTCTTTTTTAAAACAAATATCAGGACATTGGCTTTATTTAGTAGGTGTATATGATTTACTTTATATGACATCCCTCTACATGCTTCCATTACATTAGCTAGGGGAATGACTATGCTGTATGGGACACTTTTTTATACATGGGTGATTTCACATGCTACATACACTCACACTTCCATTTTAAACCAGCAACACTACCCTGGTTGACAAAAACAGTTACTACATACTTTAAGTTTAGAAAATAATTTTAACACTGCTTTCCCATATAAAAATAACTTGCCTGTCTTGGTACTCAAATTATGAATGCCTGCACATAAAACAGGGATTTTAAACACTGCACTATCTCATTTTAGGCATTTCAGGTGTATATTTCTGTTTATCTCCTATGGAATGTTTAAGCGATGCTAAGCAGAGGGCCATAATGTGCACACCTGCTTAGCTATGCTTAAATATTTCTTAGCATATAAAAAAATATTTATTATATTATTATTATATTATTATTTTATATAGTGAGTATTGTTGTTTCCTGAAAAGTCATTGAGGACTTCAGTCAGGAAATAATGGCATACATTTTACTTTCAGGCTTCTATGCTTCATAGGTTCATAGGTTCATAGGTTCATAGGTTTATACTAGGCTATCTGCCCTAGGGCATTTATAAGCCTAGCCAGAGTGTGTTTGGCTTTCGCCACCCATTTTAAATGGATTTTGCTATGCCCTTTTCCGAGGTTAGTATACTGTGCATCTGTCTAACAGTGACACAGAAGTGATACCCAGGGTAAACCTACGATCTCCCATCCACTCATCAAGATTCCTCTTGAAGAGAGTCAATGAGGGACTCTGCCTAACCTGGACTGGGATTTTATTCCAGAGTGAAGGGAGCCTCTGGGTTATGAATCTGTCCCTCCAGCATGTCCTATTTATTTCAGTGCTGAGGTTCAAGTCTCTCGAGCACGTAGCTCGATGGGATTTGGATTTTCTGAGGTGCAGCATGTCCATTAATTCCAGGTTGTACATGGCTTTATACGTCAGGCACAGATCGCCTCTGAGCAGGCGGTATGCCACTGAGTAGAGCTGGAGTTTCATTAACTGGGCAGCATATGGCATCTGTTTGAGCACTTTCATCCTCTTGGTGAGGTACTTTTGGGGTCTTTCCAGTTGCTGCAGGTGTCTGGTAATGTACATCCCAAAAGGGGCATTGTAAACAATTATGGGCCTGATGAGGGATGAGTAAAGAGGCACGATGACCTTCCCTGATCTAGATGTGAATCCCTTCATGATTAGGTGGGCTATATAAAATGTTTTTCTAACCACTTTGGCCACGTAGTTTTCAAAGGAGAGATTGCTATTAACTTGGGTCCCCAGGTCCCTAATTACTTCTTCCGTACTTAATGGATTACCACCTATGTGGTAATTTGTGGGTACTTTGTTTTTGCCAAAGGGGATGACTATACACTTTTTGGCGTTTAGCTTGAGGCCATGGCTCTAGCATCAGTTGTCTGTTTCTATGAGGCCCTTTTGTAGGATGCTTGTGTTGGCTGGAGAGTCGATTATGGTGCCTAGTTTACAGTCATCTGCGAACTTGGTCAGCCACAGTCCTTCCGTGTTGGCCTGTACCTCCGAGAAATATATACCGGACAAGAGAGGTCCCAGGACTGAGCCTTGTGGGATGCCACTTGTAACTGGTTTGGAGTCTGACATGGCTCCAGCAATTCTAATCATGTGGGTTCTGTCCTTGGGCCAGTTTACAACCCATCTTGTGACATAGGGGTTTATATTTAACCTGGTGAGCTTATCTATAATGCCCGAGTGGGTTATTGTATCAAAGGCATTTGCGAGGTCCAGGCAGGCTGTGTGGACCACCTTCCCCTCGTCAATGGCCTTGATGACTGTTTCAAAGAAATCAACCAGGTTTAAGAGGCAGAATCTGCCCTTAACAAAGCCGAACTGGATAGGATCCAGTGTCTGTAGGTCCCCAATATCTTTATTTATGAGGTCCATGATGATCCTTTCCATAGCTTTGCAGACCAAGCTAGTCAGGCTTATGGGGCGATAGTTTCCAGGATCCGTTGAGGCACCACCTTTGTGGAGAGGGACCAGTGTTGCTGTATGCCACTCTTTGGGTACATATCCTGTAGTAAGGCTGAGATTGAACAGTAGTTTTATGTTTGAGTTTAGCTCTTCTTGGAGTTCATGTAGGACGCAGCCTGGGACACTGTCTGGTCCCACTGATGCTGTGTTTTTTGCTTTGGAGAGGGTGGTTCTTACCTGAGCATCTGAGATGTTAGGGGGGAAGCACTCTGCTGGGATAGATATTTGCCCTTTTGGTGGGGAGGGGGGGGGAGAAGTTTGCGCTGAACCTGTCAGCTAGGATGTTGGCAATGTCTGTGGTTTCGGTGTGTTTTTTGTCATTTTGGACTAATTCTGAGCATATCTGGGAATTCCCACCCAGGTTCCTAACATAACTAAAGAAAGCCTTGTGATTATCCTTAGTGTCCTGTGCAATTTTTCTCTCAAAGCTGGCCTTAGACGATTTTATGAGTGCCCATAGTTTTTTGTTAATACTGATCAGAGATGCCTTCCCTTTTTGGGATTTTGCTCTATCATGTAGTAGCTTCCTCCTTATATTGTATAGTTTGTTTATGGCTGGGGTCCACCAGACAGGACTCCTGCCTTTGGAGGATTGGGTCTTGGTTTTATTTGGGATTGCATGATCCATGCATTCCTGAAGGTGTTCATAGAATGCATTTATAAAGGATTCTGCGGTCTGGGCCATATTTTCCACAGGCCCGAGGGCTTTGAAAGATTCCACCACAGTTTTGAGGAGTGTGAAATTTGCTTTAGAGAAGTTTTTCACTGTGGTTTTCTGGGCAGGGGGTGGGGTAGGGATGTGAATATCCAGTGAGATTAGTTTATGGTCTGATCTTACCAATGAGGGATACACTTCTGGTCTGGAGCATAGAGCCCCCATGTTGGCGATGATCAGGTTCAGTAAGTTTTCCCCTCTTGTGGGAGTGGTGACAAGTTGTTCCATAGCATTTGAGTTTATAAATTCAAGAAACCTTTCGGCTAGGGTGTTGGAGCTAGAGTAATGCTCCCAGTCTATGTTTGGGTAGTTGAAGTCACCCAATATAATGGTGTTTGGAGAGACCTTCATATTTTCCAGTGTTCTCAGGAGGGCTGAGTGGGGTTCCTGGGTTTGGGAGGGTGGTCTGCAGCAGGCTATAAACTGGAAGGCAGTTTTACCCACTGTTAGTTGCACATGGATAGTCCCTGATGCTTCGTGCTGTGCCACCAACTAGGAGGTGTGGGTATCTTTGACAAATATTGATACTCCCCCTCCTTTTGTGGTTCAGTCCAAGTTTTGTGGCCAAAAAGCATGGTATGAGGTATAACCTGGTAGTGCTGGGGTGCTCTTGGGAGCCTTGAACCAGGTTTCTGTTACTGCACAGATATCGATGTTCTCCATGCTAAGGAGAGTTTCGAGTGCTTGCATCTTGAGGTTTAGACTTCTGGCATTGAGTAGCATTACTCTTAGCTTCTTATCCCTTGTGATACCTATGGAGGTGGGTTTGACTTTGGAGCCTTGCCTAAAAAAGGCACTATGGGGGTGGCAACAGCCTTTGCCAATATCTGAAAGCCCAGGGGTGACAGGTGCAAGCTGTCCCTAGCTAAGCATCGTGGCTTGTCGAGCATGTCATCCCAGGCTGACAGGCATTGGATCCCCTTTGAGTGACACCAATACTTAAGCTAATTGTTGAAGATGATCATCTTGTCTTCATATTGTGGCATCATACTGGCCTGGGCTACATGGTCAGAGAGCTCTTCTATGTCTCTTTTCATGTAGTCCAGGGAGGTACATCTCAGGTCATTCACACCAGCATGGACAATGACTGAGTCATATTTGTATTTGCCTTGGAGTGACCTGAGTGCTTGTGTTATGTGGTAGATCCTAGCGCCTGACAGGCAGCTCACCCTGACCGTCTCCTTGTTCAGCCTGGTGAGTGGGACATCAGTGTGTCTGATGATAGAGTCACCTATTACAAGTGTATCAGGTGTGTTGTTTAGCCTTAAGGGCTGTGACTGTTTGGCACACTGGCTTTGTAAGCTATGTGTTGCACGTGTTTTGTTTTGGGGTAGCGGGTGCTTGGGTTTCTGCTTTGGAGGTCTCTGCTGCTTAGGCAGATTTTTATTTAGAGCCTCTGAGTATGTTTTTGTGTGTTTATGTGTTTGGTTTGCTGTCGTGGTAGGTCTATGGAGACTGTAATTGTAGTGAGTGTGGTTTCCTTCTCCTTCTGACTGGTTACGTCAGTACTGAGTTAAGAGAGCTTAGCCTCCAGTTTGGCTATATGGTTGCATCTTTCACATGTGTTGGAATTTGTTGGGAGGAGGAGAGGGTTGTCTGTGTACATGAGGCAGTTGTAACATTGCCTCAAGATTCCCAGATTCACCAGCTGGACCGGAGAGGAGATTGACAACTAATCTTTGGACATGCTAGAATAGTATTGGGAATTCCTTTATAATTGAAAAAAATGGCCAATGGGGAACAAGGTACTCAAGGGGAGTTTGTGAGGGTGTAGTGCTTTTAATTTTTTAATGCTGACTTATATAATGCTTTAGTGAGCAAGTGCCAGGCTTTAGAGTAGGAATAGGGTGTTTATTATGAGAACTAGATCAGTTCTAAGGGATAAAGGGAAGAGCAGACTTTGTGGAGCAGAGAATGGTTTAAACCCAATTAAGCGGAGCTGCCCGATGCTGCGCTATGCGCAAAATCGCGCAATGCCGCGCCAAAGCGGGTTTTATACAGGGGAACTTGAAAGAGCAGTTTAAAACAGTTCAAGAAGCAGAAATACTTGCAGTTTAGCTAGATTGGACAGTCGCCCAGGTAGTAGCAGGAAAAAAACACTTTTATCAGGATAGCAGTCGCTCTTTTAGCCTCTCTGCTGCTAGCACCACTCTGCAGGACCACTGGGAGCTTGGCTGAGTAGTAACAAGTGCAAAAACTGCTCCGAAGCAGGTTTTATACAGGGTGACTTGAAAGAGCTAGAAATTGGCCCAAAATGGCCAATAGACTACCAGATTCTTGTGCTGGGAACACTCCTCCAGGGATAGATAGGCTGCTCTAAGCTCCCCACTGCCACTGGTGAACAAAAAAGCCTCCCTTTAATCAAGAAAGGAAATGGGCAACACAGGAACTTTCCAAAAGTCCAGAATACAGCAAAGCCTGTATTTGGACTACTCTAGGTCAGGAAAGATGGAAAACAAGGATACTTTTTTTTTTTTTTTTTCTTTTTTGCAACAAACAGCAGGAAAATGCAATAAATATGTAACACAGGCTAGCGCACTTGAGTGTGTAGCCTCAACAGGTAAATGCAACAAACAGAACAAACTTTAAAAGTGCAGGTGCAAAAACAACTTTAAACAGTTTAAAACAGTTCAAGAAGCAGAAATACTTGCAGTTTAGCTAGATCGGACAGTCGCCCAGGTAGTAGCAGGAAAAAAACACTTTTATCAGGTTATCAGTTGCTCTTTTAGCCTCTCTGCTGCTAGCACCACTCTGCAGGACCACGAGGAGTTCGGCTGAGTAGTAACAAGCGCAAAAACCGCGCCAAAGCGGGTTTTATACAGGGGGACTTGAAAGAGCTAGAAATTGGCCCAAAACGGCCAATAGGCTACCAGATTCTTGTGCTGGGAACACTCCTCCAGGGATAGATAGGCTGCTCTAAGCTCCCCACTGCCACTGGTGAACAAAGAAGCCTCCCTTTATCCAAGAAAGGAAATGGGCAACACATGAACTTTCCAAAAGTCCAGAATACAGCAAAGCCTGTATTTGGACTACTCTATGTCAGGAAAGACGGGAAACAAGGAAATTAATTCAGAAATTCATGCTAACGCATATCCTGTTTTATATCAACTTTCTAAGTTTGTGAGGCAATATTTATGTCCTGTCCCTATTTTTAGTGCTTTGTACCCCCATTATTTGTGCCTTTGCCTAGGTGGACTGCTGTCAGGGGATAATGGCATACATCTGACTTTCAGACTTCTATCCTTCAGAAATTCCTGCTAATGCATAATCTGTTTTCTATCAACTTTCTAAGTTTGTGAGGGCAATATTTAAGAATTGTCCCCTTTTTAGGGCGTTTCCACCATTGTTGGTGCCTTTGACCACAATTCCTGCTTTAGAAAGTTGTGAGGTGTTGTACGGCACTTTTACAATGCAGGGGATGTGTCACACAATCTGTCACACATCCCCTGCATTGGTTTTCTGCTTCCGTATGTAGTTCAGTGTCCATGAACACTGAAATATCACTTATTTCATGTCAGTGTCCGCAGACACTGAAATACTGGCATATTATTAGAGAAATTCTCTAATATTATGCATTATTGGGTGTAGAAAGTGCCAAATGACACGTTCTGAGTGCAGGGGGTGTGTTTGTAGTCCATGCACTACTTAAACATGCCCCTCGCGCTCATTCATGGTTCATGTCCATTTAGCCTAAACAGCAGTGTGCCTTCATGAATATGCAAGGCACACTGACGTGGCTACACAGACATGAACCACTCCCTGTGCTATTCCTGCATGGAGTTTATTGAATCCAGGGGAAAGCGACTTCAACAACTGAAAGGCAATAATATACAATAGTTTTTACAACATTTTCCAGAAGAGGGAGAACTGCATTTCATTTCGATAAATGATACACACTGCAGTATTACTATTTTCATCAGAAAACAGAACGTCTTACAAGTGGGATAGTGGCATGAGTGCTATATCTGAGAAATAGAAGGCAGGGTATTCGGGGTAGTTGAGAGTAAAGGAATATAACAAATAAGGGGAAGAGCTGAGTTACCATGCAGGTAGGAGGAGGATATGAAGGGACTGAGCAAGGATGAGACTGAAGAGGAGTGATGTGATGAGGCTGAAGAGGAGTGATGTGATGAGGCTGAAGAGGAGTGATGTGATGAGGCTGAAGAGCAGTGATGATGTCCTAATCTAGTGCAGCATGTTTGTAGAGCCAGGAATTGAGTAAGTGAAAAGTCATTACTGTTTTTTGCAAATGATTCCTGTCCTTTGTCAGTATGGTTTTCCAAATGGAATACAATGCGCACCTTATTTGCCAGATATTGAATACATTAACATGTCAACAATGCCTTTCAGTCTCAATATGTGCTTAGGACTGGACTGTGAATGTTACAAAGCATACACACAGTGTATACCAGAAAATACAGACAATGGTGTATGTTCCATGGTATTGAAAAGAAAGATGTATAGTTATTGTTTCCAAACTAGGAACTCCATTATACAACAGAATTGGATTATTCCTTCCATAATGGAAAGCACATCCTTCTCTGTTACTCATGTTGAACAAAAGTTTAAGTAAAATTACAAAAAGCTAAGCTAAAAGCTTCATAAAATTATGATGGGAATGGGACCTTGAGAAAATGTTTATTTTGCTATTGACAGCAGTTACTGAATTTTTTTTCACCATGTCATGTGGTGCCTGCAGTGCCATGATGCATTTGACAGAATCATTCTCATTATATCTGGCCTTTTTAAATAAAATGCTTTGAAAAATGCTATGTTTCCTAAAATGATTTCAGTGATCATTATCCCTGGTGATATCATCATAGGGAAAGTGTGAGGATGCACCCATGGTCCTTAATGGACAGACTACCGCACGTGTCTAGGGTCCATTCCATAAATTGATTCATCCCCATGTTATCTGAAGGTGACACCACTAAGGGGTAAAATAGATGTATTTGGGGTGTAGCTTAATAAAATGCTTGTGAATCACACAACCCAAATATATAGGATAAGAGAGTGTGAAAATGTATCACAGCACTTAATACAGCTACTGGTGTGATGCATGTGTGAAATGTGATTGCACACTTTCAGATAAAATTTTAACTCATTTATGTATGTAGTATCTAATTATTTCATTTTGCCAGGGAATTCTGGAAAAGGGTCAGCTATTCACATTCATTCCTGTAAGTGTTATCGATAATGGTTCTAGGTTTCTCAGGAATGTGGGAATGTGGAGAGCTTTTCAGGGTCGAGAAAGTGATTAATCTCTTGTCAATAAGCTTTAAGAGCAACATGTGCACATTTAAGTGAAGAGCATTTACCACAATGTTGTTGTCTGATAACCTCTTGCTAAGATCCCTTGGATTTCTATACTGTCAAAGTAGGATGGATAACTTAAACACTGTATACTGACCATTCATACTGTGTTGCAGAAACCTAGGATACTATTCCTGAATCAATCAGACTTATACCCCATGACTCTTCCTTCAAATCTCGACTGAAAGAACATCTGTCCAGCAACTGGATCTGCCAATGCCCCATGCCACCTTAGTTCTCTGTTTAACTCTCATAGCTGGAACTTACTGTAAGTCAGCTAACGTCCCCATATTTATTTTCTAGCCTTTCCATCTGTAAACTGTATCTACCAATGCCCCATGCCACCTTAGTTCTGTGTTCAACTCTCATAGCTGGAACTTGCTGTAAGTCAGCTAACGTCCCCATATTTATTTTCTAGCCTTTCCATCTGTAAACTGTATCTACCAATGCCCCATGCCACCTTAGTTCTCTGTTCAACTCTCATAGCTGGAACTTGCTGTAAGTCAGCTAACGTCCCCATATTTATTTTCTAGCCTTTCCATCTGTAAACTGTATCTACCAATGCCCCATGCCACCTTAGTTCTGTGTTTAACTCTCAAAGCTGGAACTTACTGTAAGTCAGCTAACGTCCCCATATTTATTTTCCAGCCTTTCCATCTGTAAACTGTATCTACCAATGCCCCATGCCACCTTAGTTCTGTGTTCAACTCTCATAGCTGGAACTTGCTGTAAGTCAGCTAACGTCCCCATATTTATTTTCTAGCCTTTCCATCTGTAAACTGTATCTACCAATGCCCCATGCCACCTTAGTTCTGTGTTCAACTCTCATAGCTGGAACTTACTGTAAGTCAGCTAACGTCCCCATATTTATTTTCTAGCCTTTCCATCTGTAAACTGTATCTACCAACTAGTCCTTTATTTCCATTCTTACTGTTCCCTTTCATGAAACTGTTACTGTAGCTATTGAAAAAGAGCTTTTGTTACATTTTATATATTGTATTATGACATTTTTATTTATTTTCCATTTACCCAAAGTTTTTTTACTTGTCTGCTGTGATGGTAGCATCTGTAATCGATGTAAAATTGTAACTTTTCTAACATGCTTTTGGAGATTTTCTCCTCGGGCCTCTGCTGAAAATGGGCACAAGCCCAGACAGACATTCCCAGTAAACAAATGTCATATAAATATATAAATAAATAAAATAGGTTTTAACCTTATTGATCATTAAACTTTTTGAGGAACTGACATCCAGGGCAGAAGAGTAGACTGTGTTCTAAAGAACTTCAAGAACGTCAGGCTTTCCAAAATGCCTGGAACAGTTTTTTTTCAAAATGACTTCATTGTCACTGATGGTAGAAAGACAGAACAGATGATATTCGGAATGATATGGTTTATCTTCTCGCGGCTGGCTGTGTTTTTAAGTCTTCATCTGTGAGTGAGCTGTGGCTTAGAAGGTAAGTCAATGGCCAAGATCATATGCTGGTTACTAATAGTACCACATATGACTAATGCAGCCATACGATTTGAAGGTGCAATGATAGGATCCAGTCTGTAATATTTTATAAGCTCTTACCTGCATGAACTGGAAAGAGGATAGTCAGCTAAGCTTATATAGTTGCAACATGTCATCCAGAGGGGATTTGTATGTATCAGAGCTCATGTTACCAAGACAGACAATCACAGGTTGAAGCTTTTTTTCATAAAATAAACACTGGCATGCCTGAACAATGCACTCTTGTCAGTTTGACAGTGTTGCTTTTCTCTGCTATGATATATAAAGGAGTAAACTTCTAAATCTAATTAATGTCTTTCTAGAATCATCTTTTGATTATTTGCCTTACTGCTGTAACAACTGACTGTAGACATCATGTTGATTACATTGTAGCTACATAGCATACAGCTGGGTAGTTAAAGTCTGCCCAGTTATGGAAATGCTGTTCCCTACTGAAATGAGTATTCAACTAATAACTGTGAGA
>NC_056732.1:1880217604-1880221786 GCF_019279795.1 Protopterus annectens
ATATACCCCAGGGATTACCTCAGTGTCACTGCTCAACAGAGGCACAGCAAAATAATGGGTATAGTTCCCATACTAAGGGGTGGCGTAAGCCACAAAACTATGGGCTAGGCTTGTAAATGCCCTCGGGCAGATAGCCTAGTATGAACCTATGAACCTATGAACCTATGAACCCTATATATATATATATATATATATATATATATATATATATATATATATATATATATATATATATCTAGGTCCCCTTCACATTGCCATTACAGAATGTCAACAATCATATGGCCGACACCATATGATCGACATTCAGAATGCCGACAATGGGGAACCAGCATCACACTATAGTGCAGAATGGAAAGATTTCCATTCCTGCACTGTAGTGTGATGTTGGAGTTGGCATATTAAAGTTACGGGGGGAGCCCCCCACAACGGTGGTGCTAGGTGGTGGAGCCCCCCTGCTAACAGATTAAAGGAAATGTTATTTTCCTTTTTTGTGGACTTCTTACAATGTTGACAATTTGAATGTCCATCATATGGTGTCAGTCATATGATTGTCAGCATTCTGAAATGTCGGTGTTGTGTAGGGGATCTATATATATATATATCTGGGTCTACTTCATAAAGTCAACAGACCATTTGATTGACATTCATTTGGTCGACAGCTCATTTGGTCGACAACCAGTATTCAAGGCAGAAACCTGGGAATTGCCCCCCTCCCCACTGTTGTTCGACCCTGGAGTTGATATATATAGTTAGGGGGGTGTGGGGGACGAAGCCCCCCACCTATTTCCATTTAAAACATGAAAATACAACAAAAACTACACATTTTAAACACCCCCTAACTATATATATCAACTCCAGGGTTGCACAACATTGGGGAGGGGGGCAAATCCCTGTTAAGTGCCTTGAATACTGGTTGTTGACCAGATGAGCTGTTGACCAAATGAATGTCGATCAAATGGTCTGTCGATCTTATGAAGTAGACCCATATATATATATATATATATATATATATATATATATATATGGTTTCACTTTAGAAGCTCAAAATACTGAAATATCAAAATTCAGTATTTCAAGCCCATAAAGTTGAATCCTGAGAACAGCGAAAGCTGAGAAGCATGATATTCAAAACCTCGAATACTGGAGGCTTTGAATTTCATGCTTCTCAGCTTTCACTGTGGTTATGGATTCAGGTAAGTGTGTGTGTGTGTGTGTGTGTGTGTGTGTGTGTGTGTGTGTGTGTGAGGAGAATGTAGCTTGTGTGGTGGTGTTTTGTGTGTGTTTGTATGTAGTGTGACCTCAGAGTGAGAATATTTAAGTAGGGGGGTGTGGGGGTGCAGCTCCACACATGGGGGAGTCCAAGGGGCTTGCCCCCTACTACTTTTATGTAGTAGAGAGCTTGTTTTTGTGTGTGGGAAGGGTTTTGTGTGTGTGTGTGTGTGTGTGTGATGTGTGTGTGTGTGTGTGTGTGTGTGTGTGTGTGTGTGCAGTAGAACTATGAAATTCAAAATCTCCGATGTGCGAGATTTTGAATTTTGCGGTTCTGAGCTTTTGTGGTTTTGGTAATTTGACTTTCTAGCTTCAAAAGACTGAATTTTGATATTTCAGTATTTCGAGGATATAAAGTGAATCCATATATATATATTTTTGTGTGTATGTGTGTATATCTAGTTTAATGTTTTTTTTTTTTTTTACAATAATTTGTTTTTATTCATCCACAAATTTGGTGAAGAATTTTGTCTAGTGGTGCTTTCTTTGATAGTTAAAATTTCCAGATGTCAAGTTTCAATTGCACTGTAATGAAATTCCTTTGTTATTGGACTAGTACTGCTTTTCCAGTTTCTTATTATCACTTTTCTTGCAATTGTTAGAAGGAAAAACAAACCACAGGAACTGGGATGCAGCAACAGTTTATTCCGGTACCTCGGCAAGACGCCTTCAAAGGAATAATCATAAAGACAAAAGCTACATCTTATATACTTGTGCATCACAGCAAATAAATCAATTAATCAATTAAAGACAATTATTTGAATAAGCTCCATAGAATTAAGGGTACAGTACATGTATATATATATATATATATATAAATATATATATATATATATATATATATATATATATATATATATATATAAATATAGAAAAATATGAATACAAAACTATTCACTGCATGAATGTTAAAAAACAGTAATATGTAATAAATAACTATAATTACTAAATATTCAAATTCATTTCCAAATTCAAACCTCTGGGCTGTTTCTTACCACAGATACATTGATGACCTAATTTTTATCTGTAAGAGAAATATATCAGAATTTGATGAATTTGTGGTGAGTCTTCATCAAAACAAATTTGGTTTAGAATTCACATATATTGTGAACCCACATAAAATTCAATTTTTGGATATTTTGTTGTATGTAGATCAACAGGAACTAGTTCAATTTAGACCTTTCAGGAAAGATATAGCTTCTAATATTTTTTTACATGCAACTAGTGCACATCCTTCACATTTGATTGAGGCACTTCCCTTTCAGTGAGTTCAAACGTATACAGGAACATACATCTGAAAATATTTTTTTAGAATCGGAATTTGCAAATGTTTATAATAGACTGATGACTAGGGGTTATTCTGAAAGTTTGATCAGGAAAAGTTGTGATAGATTATTAAATCCAAATACTAAGGAGAACAAAGCATCAAAAGTTTCTTATAAAAGTTTTGGACATAATAATGATCTTTGCACCAATAGTGAGAAGATATTTTTTGTTATGAAATATTCTCCTTTCTCAGGGGTTTTAAGAGAGATTGTAGATTTTTTATGGCCAATTGTTCATAAAAATGAGGATATAGGTCATTTATTTCCTGATCACGTTTCTTTTTCATATGGCAGGCATGCTAACCTAAAGGAAATTCTGAAACCTAAGTACTTGTCTTTTGATGTTTCTAGTTCCGATTCTGTTCTATATCATGGCATGTCTAAGTGCGGAAAATGCAAAGTTTGTGTTAAAGTCAGAAATTTATCTGGCTGTAACATTAATGGGGTTAAATATATTGCTAGAAATAACTTCAATTGTAAGTCATGTGGTATAGTGTACACTGTTGGTTGTGGATGTGCTCCACCAAAATATTATATAGGCCAAACCAAACGTCAATTGAAAACACGCATTTTGGAACACATGGGTGATGTCCGGAATGCTAGGATAGATAGCCCAATTTCTGAACATTTTCATGCAGTGCATAATGGTTTGATGGATTCTTTATTTTTTTGTGCTTTAGCAAAACCTAATTTGCACAATGTTGGCAATTTTTTGCAGAGTTTGTTAAATTTGGAAAGCAGATTTATTTTGAAGTTTGGTACTCTTAAGCCCAGAGGTTTGAATTTGGAAATGAATTTGAATATTTAGTAATTATAGTTATTTATTACATATTACTGTTTTTTAACATTCATGCAGTGAATAGTTTTGTATTCATATTTTTCTATATCTACCCTTAATTCTATGGAGCTTATTCAAATAATTGTCTTTAATTGATTAATTGATTTATTTGCTGTGATGCACAAGTATATAAGATGTAGCTTTTGTCTTTATGATTATTCCTTTGAAGGTGTCTTGCCGAGGTACCGGAATAAACTGTTGCTGCATCCCAGTTCCTGTGGTTTGTTTTTGCTTTTGCTGTTAATTGTTAGAAGGAACCAGAGAAGGGAATAATCAAATTTCTTAACACATAAAGGAATCGGTGTATTAAACTAAATTAATGATTTATTTAAATAAAAATTATCATTGAAAAAAACATGTAAGAAAGAATTAACATTATTCCAGAAAGGTTTAATTATATTACATTCACATATCATATTTTGCCAATTAGCTATAACATCCAAACCACATCTCCAACAGTCAACCTTTTCCCCAGATATCAGCTCTATTTTGTGTGATGTAATAAAGGCTTTATTCATAAATTTCCATGAGAATAACATCCATCTTAGTGACCTCATGGTTTGAAAAGAGGATGTAAGTATCATTTTTCTCTCAGTTTCACTTGGGAAATCGTTATTTATAGTTATAAAATAATCCCAGTAATTATCTTTACAAACATCTGATTTAATTTTAATAATTTTATACAGTCTAGATAAACAATCCTTCTCAGGAGGATTTGACAGACTGATGGTATTAGAAAATCTAATATTT
>NC_056732.1:1880222286-1880267985 GCF_019279795.1 Protopterus annectens
CTTACTTTTTTACAGGCACAACAAACTAATGGGGACATTATTTCTAACATAAGGGGTGGCGTAAGCCACATAACTTTGGGCTAGGCTTATAAATGCCTTAGGGCAGATAGCCTAGTATAAACCTATGAACCTATGAACCTATGAACATGCACTCACACTTCATTTTACACCAGCTACACTACCCTGGTTGACAAAAAACGATTACTACATACTTTACATTTAGAAAATAATTTTAACACTGATTTCCCATATAAAAATAACTTGCCTGTCTTGGTACTCAAATTGTGAACGTCTGCATATAAAATGGGGATACTAACCACTACATTATCTCAGTTTAGACATTTCATCTATTTATCTCCTATGGGATATTTACACAATGCTAAGCAGAGGGTCATAATCCGCACACCCGCTTAGCTACGCTTAAACATTTCTTAGCACGTAAAAAATATTTATTATATTATTATTATTACATTATTATGTTATATATTGAGTATTGCAGCTTTCTGATAAGTCATTGAGAATTTCAGTCAAGAAATAATGGCATACATTTGACTTTCAGACTTCTATCCTTCAGAAATTCATGCTAATGCATATCCTGTTTTATATCAACTTTCTAAGTTTGTGAGGCAATATTTATGTACTGTCCCTATTTTTAGTGCTTTGTACCCTCATTATTTGTGCCTTTGCCCACGTGGACTGCTGTCAGGGGATAATGGCATACATTTGACTTTCAGACTTCTATCCTTCAGAAATTCCTGCTAATGCATAATCTGTTTTCTATCAACTTTCTAAGTTCATGTGGGCAATATTTAAGAAGTGTCCCCTTTTCAGGGCTTTTCCCCCATTGTTTGTGTCTTTGACCACAATTCCTGCTTTAGCAAGTTGTGAGGTGTTGTAAAGCACTTTTACAATATGGGTGTGTGTCACACAACCTGTCACACATCCTCTGCATTGGTTTCCTGCTTCTGCATGTATTTTAGTGTCTGTGGACACTGAAATATCATTTATTTCATGTCAGTGTCAGCGGACACTGAAATACTAGTATAATTTTATTTTATTTTATTTATTTTATTTTACATTTGTTGACCGGGCTAGTCCAGCTGGGTATATGTCCATTTTCAGTGGGGTCCCGGGGAGAAAAGCTCCAAGGAATTTACAAATAATGCACAGTAATGGTCCAACCAAGGTAAAATTATTAAACATTAAGACAGAACATAAAATCTTTGGAGAGAGGCAAGTTAAAACAAAGTTTTAACATATATCTGCTATACAGATCCTAAGATATAAGTTTCTAATATGGAAACATTAGAAAAAAGTAGTAAAATTTTTTTTTTTTTTTTTTTACATATCTCTCTAGTATGTTATGTGAGGAGGAGTTTAGGAGGGAAGGATACAAGACAGGTTAGTCTGGGTTGTTACAGGAGCAAAGCCAGTGCTTGTTAAGATGTGTCTTTAGCTGTTTTTTAAAGAGTGGAGGACTAGACAAAGATGAGATATCAGATGGTAGTTTGTTCCACATTTGTCCAACAGAGTTAGAAAAAAGGCTATCGCCTGCAGAGTTATTGGGTATGGTAGTATTAACCAGTAATTTGTTTGCAGAGCGTAGCTGTTTCAAGTTATTATATGGTGTAATGAGGTTGGAGAGAACAGGTGTTTTAGCAGGCTGATAAAGAATTTTGTGAGCAGTTAAGAGCTGTTCATAAGTCAGCCTGTTAGGAAGTTCCAGCCAGCCTAGTTGTTTTAGGCTATGACAGTGATGGGTTCTGAAGAGAGATCCTGTGGCAAATTGGGCAATATTATGGTAGGATGTGCTAAGTTTCTTGAGGTTATATTTAGAGAGATTGGTATAAATAGTGGAAGCATATAGAAGGGTAGAGATAAGGTGAGAACTGGCTAAGGTGGTCCGAGCTTCAGGCGTAAGGAAAGATTTGATTCTATAGAGGGAACCAATCTTTTTGTTTATTACTTTTATTGTGTTGTTTATATGAGAATCAAAATTGAGATTGTTGTCAATAGTTATTCCTTGTAGTTTTGTAGTAGCATCAGGAGAAATCAGAGTATTATCAGAGGAAGTAATAGAGAAGTTAAGAGAGCTTGATTTGTGGGTAGGTGAGAACAATAGCAACTTCGTTTTCTTTGGGTTAAGGAGAAGGCAACGGTCAGAGAACCAGTGTTCCACAGTGGAAAAAGCTTTTTGGGTAAGTGACCGGAGTTCAGTCTGAGAGGGAGCAGTGCAGATTATAGTGGAATCGTCTGCATATTGTATGCAAGTAGTGTTTGGAATAGCTGACTGTAGGTCGTTAATAAATATAGAAAATAGGAGTGGGCCAAGTATAGACCCTTGAGGTACTCCTAAAGAGATAGGAAGGAGAGTCGATAGTGAGTTTTTCCAAAGTACTGCCTGTTGACGATGTTCTAGGTAAGATGTAAACCAGGATAAGGAAGAAGGATGAATTGAGAGAGATTGTAGTATGTGCAGAAGGAGTTTGTGATTTACCATGTCGAAAGCTTTTGAAAGATCTATGAAGATGGAAGATGATGGGTTAGTGTTGTTACGGTTATGATTGATAGTGTTGGTAAAGGAGAGTAATGCAGTAGTGGTACTGTGAGAAGGTCTAAAACCATGTTGACTGTTAGCAAGTAGGTTGTTATGGAGAAGGTGGTTAAGGAGTTGTTTATGGATGCACTTTTCCATGATTTTGGCTATAGGTGATAGCAATGCTATGGGACAAAAATTAGAGAAGTCATTAGAATTGCCCCCTTTGTGTAGTGGGATGATGTGAGATATTTTCCAGATGGAAGGGAAGATTCCATCCTTTATACATCTATTAATCAGGATTGAGATGGGGTAGGCAATAGCTTTAGCTGCTATCTGCAGAAATTCTGCAGGAAGTTTGTCTGCAGAGGGTGTGGTGGGTCTAAGTTTCTGGTGTAGGGATAAGATAAATGAGGTAGGTACAGGTTGCAGGGGAAGGGGAAGAAAATTATGTGGAGTAGGAGAGGGTAATTTAGAGATGTCAGGAGGTAAGTGATTTGCTAGAGTTTGGATAGTATTGGTGAAGAAAGAATTGAAGTCATTAGCTATTTGTTTAGGATTGTTTGGATTAGAGTCCTGGGGATTTGGAGTACGTGACTGACCTGGGAATAGAAGATTATTAACACTAGCCCAGAATTTTTTGGGTTCTTTTTTTGTGGTTTGTTGTAGTTGAAAGTAATAGTTCTTTTTGTCTGCCAGGATGGCTTTTTTTGTACTATTTCTAAGCTCTCTGAATTTGTGGTTGTCAGTTAGATTCTTAGTGGAGTGCCATTTATCCCATGATTTGTTTCTGAGAATAATTTTCTGCTTAGTATTGTTGGATAGCCAGGGAGCTGTTTTAGCTTTGGTTCTAACAGTGCGGCTTGGGGCATGGTTGTCTAGTATGGAAAGGAATGTAGAATTAAAGTATTCGACAGCATCATTTAGTGGAAGAAGTTTTAGTTGGGACCAATTACATTGTCTTAGTTCAGCGAGAAACTGATCAGAATTGAATTGTTTTTTAGATCTTAGTGTTTTGTAGGTGGTGGGTAAGGCTAGATTTGATTTGTGTCTAATGATGTAAGTTAGTGAGTGGTCACTTAGGTCATCTGGAAGGATGCCTAATTGATAGGTTTGTTGTGGAGTATTTGTGAGAATCCAGTCTAGAATAGTTTCTTTATTGTTAGATTTATTGGTTCTTGTAGGACTGCTAATGAGTTGTTTAAATCCATATAGGTTTATATGGGAGGTGGGGTTAGGACTGTTACAGGAGAACCAATTGATGTTAAAATCTCCTAAGACTATTGTTTCTTGAGGGAGGTTGGTAGAGAGTGAGTTGAGGATATGTTCAAGTGTGTTAATATTGTTTCCAGGAGGGAGATATGCACATATGATATTTATGGCCTTAGTATTATTAACTTGGAGTTTGGAGCTAATTATTTCAGCATTATTATAAAGGTTAAGAGTCAGATTTAAAGTACTAAGTTGGAGTTGTGTTTTGTAGAGAATAGCTACGCCTCCACCTTTTTTGGTAGTACGATCATGTCTAATGATATTATATCTGGGTGGGCTAATTTCATTGTTTTTGATTGATGGCTTTAGCCATGTTTCAGTTAAGCACAACATATCGAATGGATGGGTTTCAAGGAGGGCCTGGATTTGACTAATTTTGTTACAAATGCTTCGTATATTAAGATGGGCAATGGAGAGAGAGTTGTTGGGTTTGGAAAGAGAGAGAGACATAGTTTTATCTAGTACTATGGGTGTTTTTGTTTTATTAGGTTGTGGGCCTGGATTAGGATGGATATCTCCATCTAACAAAAGGTTAAGGAAATTGAGGTATTTAGAGTGATGGAGTAAGTAGAAGATGTCCGATATTTTCCTAGGTTTAGGTATACTAAACTTGAGGTGAGTTATTCTATGGTATTTGGCATGTAGATAGTTGGGTTTTGTGTTAAGGTTGAAAAGAAAAGGAGAGAGAGGTGATATATATGTACTGGTGTACTTAGAGGGGGATGAATATGAAGAGTTCAGTGGGTATTCGTATGAGGTTAGGATGTAAGTAATTATAAGAAAAGATAAAAGTGATAAGCTGATGAGCTGTTTGAGGAGTGGTGAAGTGATTGGTATAGCCATTATTGTGTGAATAGAGGATGGGTAAAAGTAGGATTTAGTATGAGGTATATTGTAGGCAGTAGTAGAAGAGAGGATAGGGGAGGAGGTGTAGATAATTAGTGGGTGTGGTGTTCAAAGGAGAGATTTGGGTTGGTTAGTGATGTAAAGTGTTTGATTGGGAGGGATAGTTAGGGGTGTGTCTACTAGCAGTATAAAGGTAGGACCCCTGGGGGTGGGTGGGAATTGGGGGCAGGGAGGGGAGCGGAGGGCCATGAGGCTTAACGGAGCGGGTAGAGCTAAGAGTGAGAGCTGTCAAGGAAGACAATGTGTAAAGCAGGAAATATAAGCAAGTATGTCAAAGGGTAAGTCTGTAGAAGTATGGCATGAGTCTAGAGCAAGAAAAGTAGGGAAGTAAAGAGTTCAAGTGTGGAAAAGGTACCCTGGGATGTGGTGGTAGGGCGATAGAATAGTTCAGAGAAAGTAAAACCATAGTAGCAGGTTGGGGCTGTTAGGTAATGAAGTTGATGGGCAGTTAGAATGCAGAAGGCAAATGATAGAGCACCACCTAGTGGATGGTCGCTATGTTACAGGTAAGTGTTCACTTACAGAACAGATAGAGAGGAGTTAGATTAAGGAAGTATCACAGAGAGAGAGAAGGCTGAATAAAGGATTAGCTACAGAGAGCAAGAAGGGAATAAAAAGAGGCAAGGTGGCTGCTGGCTATTCTGGGTGGGAAGCTGGCCTAGCGAGACAGAACCATTAAAGCTGTATAGTGGTGTAAGGTACAGGAAGCTGGATATAAACATACTTTATTAGTCTTAGCAGGGTTGTTTTCACTGTAACCTTTAGGTGGAATTCAGGATCAGTCAAGTTTCCAAAGCTTCCAGGAGGAATTATGCAGGTTATTCAGTACAGGGATGTACTAGTTCGTTTAGACTAAAGAAAGTAGGGTGAGAGAGGATATAGTAAGCCATTAGTTGAAACAGGGATAAGCAGAGAGGTATATCAGGCACTAGTTAGATATGCAATAGTACATCAGAATAAACCAACACTGTAAAATCACTTAGA
Organism: Protopterus annectens; assembly: GCF_019279795.1. NCBI lineage: Eukaryota > Metazoa > Chordata > Ceratodontiformes > Protopteridae > Protopterus > Protopterus annectens. The sequence goes on from NC_056732.1 coordinate 1,880,227,985, forward strand.
CACATTACAAAACAGGTACATTTGAGACTAAACAGTTATAAAACCTGCAGAGATAAAAAACAGTAGTAGGTACATCTATAGAAAGTCTTTGATTTGTAGTACTAGTCTTTAATTTGTAGGATTAGGCATATGAGATTATTGTGTCCCTGGATGCGTTCCTCGTGGGCAACGCGTATTCAATATAATTTAGCGTGTAAACCCAAGCTACATATGAGCTATGTTAGGAACACGTGAGGAATAGGCTCGTACAAATCAGTTGTTAGGAATGTAAAGGCTAGCATAAGTATCCTTATGCGATGCAATAGGTTTGTAACAGTAGTTTCCAGGATTGTAAGGGCTATCACATATATCAAATGCGATACATATGAGTTTATAAAATAAAATATCAAGTCTGATATGTTGCGCGTGTCAGAGTTGCCAGCTTCTGATCTATTTGTGATAAAGCAAGTACCATAAGTAGCTAGCTTCATTAACTTTATAGTGCTCTCCAGTAGGTTATACAATTAAAGTCCGACAAAGCACTTTGGACAAGCATAACTTGTTTAGCAATCTCTACCACATGTTTGCGATCCAAGCTACCTAGCGTTGTATGTTTGTTAGCATCTAGTGCTTATAAATCTACAACTCTGCCTGTTTAGTAGCGTCTAGTGTGCAAGCGCTAGCCAGGAACAGGTAATTTACCCCAGCAGGTACTACTGTTAGAGCGCTACTCAGGAACAGGTAATTTACCCCAGCAGGTACTACTGTTAGAGCGCTACTCAGGAACAGGTAATTAACCCAGGAGAGACTAGGTGCTAGGGAAAACAATGCTCGTATCAGTTATCAAAGTCGATAAACCTTACTAGGTTTTACTCATGCTGAGTCGCTATAGTAGCATGAGTGGTGGCAGGAAGAGTGGAGAATTAAATACAATGCATAGCTAGTTATAGAGAATAACATGTATCAGAGTACTAAAAGTTCAACAAACCATAATAATATTCCACATGCTAAGTCACTAAGCTAATGTAAGTAGAGGGTACAAGAGCAGTCGATTAAACACGCTGCATTCCAAAGAAAACTCATTTACAGCATGAAAAGATGTACAAAACATATACTGGGTAAGTAACCTCAAGGTAGTAGCATACACCCTCCACATATGCAGTCGCTAATGTATTAGAGCGTTTCAGCAGCAGTTAATATGGTTACAGTAAACATATACAGTTCTTTCGGATTTAGCACGTATGCTTAGGCAAAACAGAATATCTTAGTTGGATATGCACCTATTAATGGTTCCCATAGAACAACACAATGCTTACTTGTATAATAGGACAGGAGCCCGACGCAGAGAGCACAGCAGCCTGGTAAGAACACAGGGTAAGAAAGATGGCATCCCTAAGTGTGGGGCAGATTTAAAACTTCAGACAGGATGTTGTAGTGTAGGGGGTGGAGTAAACTGCGACAGTGGGACAGGGCAGAATACGCGAGAGGGGAGTTAGGTAAAACAAGGGGTGATTACAATAGGGGGAGGAGCACAGAGAGTGTAGTAATAGGAGAAGTATGGGGGAAGAGCACTGAGATAATGTGGTAGGTGGGGAGTAGAAGTCCTGATAGCACGCTGGATAGATGAGAGGAGCAACTAGGGTGAAAAGTAGCTGTAGAGGATGGAGAAAAGAGCAGAGGCTAAGCAGAGAATATGGTAGGTATATCAGCTAGGTAGTAGCTAAGAGTGAGAGCTGTCAAGGAAGACAATGTGTAAAGCAGGAAATATAAGCAAGTATGTCAAAGGGTAAGTCTGTAGAAGTATGGCATGAGGCTAGAGCAAGAAAAGTAGGGAAGTAAAGAGTTCAAGTGTGGAAAAGGTACCCTGGGATGTGGTGGTAGGGTGATAGAATAGTTCAGAGAAAGTAAAACCATAGTAGCAGGTTGGGGCTGTTAGGTAATGAAGTTGGTGGGCAGTTAGAATGCAGAAGGCAAAGGATAGAGCGCCACCTAGTGGATGGTCGCTATGTTACAGGTAAGTGTTCACTTACAGAACCGATAGAGAGGAGTTAGATTAAGGAAGTATCACAGAGAGAGAGAAGGCTGAATAAAGGATTAGCTACAGAGAGCAAGAAGGGAATAAAAAGAGGCAAGGTGGCTGCTGGCTATTCTGGGTGGGAAGCTGGCCTAGCGAGACAGAACCATTAAAGCTGTATAGTGGTGTAAGGTACAGGTAGCTGGATATAAACGTACTTTATTAGTCTTAGCAGGGTTGTTTTCACTGTAACCTTTAGGTGGAATTCAGGATCAGTCAAGTTTCCAAAGCTTCCAGGAGGAATTATGCAGGTTATTCAGTACAGGGATGTACTAGTTCATTTAGATTGTATAATAGGACAGGAGCCCGACGCAGAGAGCACAGCAGCCTGGTAAGAACACAGGGTAAGAAAGATAAGAAAGAACAAGGAGAAGATAATATTAGAGGAATGCTTTAATAGTATGCCATATTGGGTGTAGAAAGTGCCGAACGGCACTTTCTGAGTGCAGGGGGTGTGTTCGTAGTCCATGCACTATTTAAATATGCCCCCTGCGCTCATTCATGGTTCATGTCCATTTAGCCTAAACAGCAGTGTGCCTTCATGAATATGCAAGGCACACTGACGTGGCTACACAGACATGAAGCACTCTCTGTGCTATTCCTGCATGGAGTTTATTGAATCCGGGGGAGAGCAACTTCAACAATTGAAAGGCAATAATTTACAATAGTTTTTACATTTTCCAAAAGAGGGGGAACTGCATTTCATTTTGATAAACGATACAAACTGCAATATTACTATTTTCATCAGAAAACAGAATGTCTTACAAGTGGGATAGTGGCATGAGTGCTATATCTGAAAAACAGAAGGCAGGGTATGTGGGGCAGTTGAGAGTAAAGGAATATAACAGACAATTTATTTTATTTATTCTGTTTTTATTTTTCTTTTACATTTGTTGACTGGGCTAGTCTAACTGAATATATGTCCATTTTCAGTAGAGGCCCGGGCAGATAAGCTCCATGACACACAGATAAAATAATTGCAAAACAATATAAAATAACTTCAGTTGTGTATACAAGGACAATGTGGGGGACAATGACAAGAACAAGGAGAAGAGGTGAGTTATCGTGCAGGTAGAAGGAAGATATGAAGGGACTGAGCAAGGATGAGGCTGAAGAGGAGTGATGTGATGAGGCTGAAGAGGAGTGATGATGTCCTAATCTAGTGCAGCATGTTTGTAGAGCTAGGAATTGAGTAAGTGAAAAGTAATTACTTTTTTTTGCAAATGATTCCTGTCCTTTGTCAGTATGGTCTTCCTAATGGAATACAATGTGCACCTTATTTGCCAGATATTGCATACATTAACATGACAACAATGCCTTTGAGTCATAATATGTGCTTAGGACTGGACTGTGAATGTTACAAAGCATACACACAGTGTATACCAGAAAATATACAAAATGGTGTATGTTCCATGGTATTGAAAAGAAAGATGTTTAGTTACTGTTTCCAAACTAGGAACTCCATTATGCAACAGAATTGGATTATTCCTTCCATAATGGAAAGCACATCCTTCTCTGTTACTCATGTTGAACAAAAGTTTAAGTAAAATTACTAAAAGCTAAGCTAAAAGCTTCATAAAATTATGAGGGATGGGAATGGGACCTTGAGAAAATGTTCATTTTGCTATTGACAGCACTTACTGAATTTGTTTAACCATGTCATGTGGTGTCTACAGTGCCATGATGCATTTGACAGAATCATTCTCATTATATCTGGCCTTTTTAAATAAAATGCTTTGACAAATGCTACATTTCCTAAAATGATTTCAGTGATCATTATCCTTGGTGATATCATCACAGGGAAAGTGTGAGGATGCACCCATGGTCCTTAATGGACAGACTACCGCACGTGTCTAGGGTCCATTCCAGAAATTGATTCATCCCCATCTTATCTGAAGGTGACACCACTAAGGGGTACAATAGATGTATTTGGGGTGTAGCTTAATAAAATGCTTGTGAATCACACAACCCAAATATATAGTATAAGAGAGTGTGAAAATGTATCACAGCACTTAATACAGCTACTGGTGTGATGCATGTGTGAAGTGTGATTGCACACTTTCAGATAAAAGTTTAACTCAGTTATGTATGTAGTATCTAATTATTTCATTTTGCCAGGGAATTCTGGAAAAGGGTCAGCTATTCAAATTCATTCCTGTAAGTGTTATTGATAATGGTTCTAGGTTTCTCAGGAATGTGGGAATGTGGAGAGCTTTTCAGGGTTGAGAAAGTGATTAATCTCTTGTCAATAAGCTTTAAGAGCAACATGTGCACATTTAAGTGAAGAGCATTTACCACAATGTTGTTGTCTGATGACCTCTTGCTAAGATCCCTTGGATTTCTATACTGTCAAAGTAGGATGGATAACTTAAACACTGTATACTGACCATTCATACTGTGTTGCAGAAACCTAGGATACTATTCCTGAATCAATCAGACTTATGCCCCATCACTCTTCTTTCAACTCTTGACTGAAAGAGCATCAGTCCAGCAACTGGATCTACCAATGCCCCATGCCACCTTAGTTCTGTGTTCAACTCTCATAGCTGGAACTTACTGTAAGTCAGCTAACGTCCCCATATTTATTTTCTAGCCTTTCCATCTGTAAACTGTATCTACCAACTAGTCCTTTATTTCCATTCTTACTGTTCCCTTTCATGAAACTGTTACTGTAGCTATTGAAAAAGAGCTTTTGTTACATTTTATATATTGTATTATGACATTTTTGTTTATTTTCCATTTACCCAAAGTTTTTTTACCTGTTTGCTGTGATGGTAGCATCTGTAATCGATGTAAAATTGTAACTTTTCTAACATGCTTTTGGAGATTTTCTCCTCGGGCCTCTGCTGAAAATGGGCACAAGCCCAGACAGACATTCCCAGTAAACAAATGTCATATAAATATATAAATAAATAAAATAGGGTTTAACCTTATTGGTCATTAAACTTTTTGAGGAACTGACATCCAGGGCAGAAGAGTAGACTATGTTGTAAAGAACTTCAAGAACGTCAGGCTTTCCAAAATGCCAGGAACAGTTTTTTTTGCAAAATGACTTCATTGTCACTGATGGTAGAAAGACAGAACAGATGATATTCGGAATGATATGGTTTATCTTCTCTCGGCTGGCTGTGTTTTTAAGTCTTCATCTGTGAGTGAGCTGTGGCTTAGAAGGTAAGTGAATGGCCAAGATCATGTGCTGGTTACTAATACTACCACATATGACTAATGCAGCCATACGATTTGAAGGTGCAATGATAGGATCCAGTCTGTAATATTTTATAAGCTCTTACCTACATGAACTGCGAAAGAGGATAGTCGGCTAAGCTTATATAGTTGCAACATGTCATCCAGAGAGGATTTGTATGTATCAGAGCTCATGTTACCAAGACAGACAATCACAGCTTGAAGCTTTTTTTCATAAAATAAATATGAGTGGGTGCAACTAATAACTGTGTAAAACATTCATGAAAGTTGCATAGTACAGTGGATTTAGATGGCAGCAATAAGTGACTTCTGTATTGGCAAGAATATTTATGATGTCCAAAGGCTATCCCCACAAGATCACTGTGCACTTGAGAACCAGTGCACAGCTGAGCAGCTAAGTTATTAAGCACATTCCCTTTTTATACTACATAAGATGGCATTGCATAGATGTAAGATCAGAGTATAAAGCAAAGGTAATAGATTTATACAAATCTGGTGATCATAAATAATCATAACTGCAATGTCCTTGCTATGTGGGTGCTGATCAATAAACAAAAGGTGCATTGCTGAATATAAAACTGTGACTCTGTCCTTAGCAATTTCAAAGCAGTGAAATGTTAAATTTGGATTACCACTTTACCACCATAGCATTTGAGCCAAGATATGTTACAAATGCAAATAAATAAATGATTGAAAAAAAAAACACATCCTAACCCCTTTTCAATATATGTGGGCAGTGATATAGCTTCCAAGTAGAAACAGAATATACATTTCATAATTTCAGACTGTGAAAGCAAACTCTTGTGAAGCACTGTTCTTCATTTTTAAGGACATATACATTTCCTTTAAGAGTTCAAAATAAAATATTCAGAATATTATGAGGTATTCAGATATGAATAAAACTGTTACTAGTATTCTATTGTTAGAGAAGTTTGCGTCAGTCAACAATGAATTTGAATATAATCTGGATTCTCCAAACTATGAATGTGAAACTAATCCATGTAAAAACTAAGTTTCTGGAGAAATTGATAATATTTTAACTTCCTAGGTAGTGACAGCTTAGTAGACATATTTTAGTTTAGTGCTGCATTCTACAGCTTAAAAAAAATCATATCTCTGCAAATATATCATGTATTAAGATACCACGCAAAACTACAACAGTAAAATTAGGGTAAATGCTTATGATTGAACATCATGATAATTCTTGATGACACTTATAGAAAAATATAATTTGGATGACCTTATAAACTGCATACAAAGTGTAAATATTCCCTTGAACATTTAATTGCAGTTAAACTCTGAATTTTATCAACACTAATTTCTATGGCACGGCATATTACAGCTGAAAAAGCTGTTTCAGAAAGAATGTATATGATTTTTATGTCAGATTAATGATGACTCAGTAAATATACATTCTGGACCAGAGGTCCATTCTGCCACTCATGTAGAATTCCTTCATTTTTTTTCAGTTCTCCTAGTGGAAATAAGTCTGTCACTAATTTTCTTGCTGGGTCTTCCAACAACAGCATTGATTTGTGAAAATAAGTTTAACTTGCAATCAGTAATCAGTAGAACCACAGTCATCCTATTTATCCTTCTATTCAAATTTCTGCAACTGCACTGCTCTCCTTTATGCTCCAAAGGATTTTTATGCCATCAAACTATCCACAGAAAGGATGATGAAATACTTTTGCAGCTATTTTTGCAAGAGCAATAGAATTACTTTAAAACATTTCTCTACTTTGCCTGACGGAGACCTTCAATCCACGTTTACAATTGTCTTAATTATCAATATTTTTTGCAATAGTTGCATAACCTATTCAGATCACCTTGACAGCATTACATGTCAAATTGTGACAATAAAGAGAGTAGGAATTTCTTAATTATTATTTTTACTTCATCTCTCAAGCTCCCCCATTTGGCAAAGGTTGAACATGCCAGGAGTGTTGCCATCATCAACATGAAGTATCATGTGGCTGTACATTTTGCCCTACAATTTTCCCTGCATGTCTAGTGATGGTATCTGAGTTGGGCATGCTGAAAATAATGCAGGGGAGTGTGATGTGCTTCCATGAGGGAAATAAATCCGCAAAAATACTAAATGCCTTTTATACAAACAGATTCACTGATAAGCCAGTCCTTTTCACTGACAATCCAGTCCTTATTCCTCTTCAGACTACACTAGAGTCCACAAGCACTGGGGCAATTAATTGATTCTGGGTTGATTATGTCACACTTAGCAGTCTAGCCTTCTACATTCCAGAATTTAGTCAGCCCCCACACTCATAAATTATAATACTGCAGTTCTAGTTTGAAATTTTATAACATTTAAAAGCATTATAATAAGACATTCAGCTGAAGATTTCACCTGACACTGCAACTGGACTGTTAAAGATTTAAATGCATCAAAGTACTGATTTTTCCCAACTATTTTAGGTGTTTTAGTCCATGTAGTTTGAAACAAGACATGTAATATTTTTTTTCTGGAAAAATACATGATTTCTATTTTTGCCATATTTGCAATGACATACTGTAGACCAAAGCAACATTCTTCATCCTGAGAATAAGTTATATATCCAAGTGGAAATGGATATAATGAAAAATGACAGACCCTGACAGAGAAAAGTCTACAAAGCTGTGCATTAAGTGCATATACATTTAGGGTCATATACCACTTTTTCTTTGAAAGTTCATTATAATATTTCAGCAGGGAGTTATAATAGGAAACTCTGGTACAAAACATACTTAAGGCTACATAAAAAAATCTATATACCACCTGTAACATGCTCACCAATGTACATAAACCTGCTTCTTTAAATGTACTTTTTGGACCTGCTTTTAAGCTACAGGTTTTTCTCCTCAAAGCGTTACTACTTACACCATGTCTCTCTATTTCATGTGTAAGGTACAGTGCCTATTCACATATATGTAAATGTTAATGGACATAGGCAACCTATTCATAAACTTGTTCCCAAACTGGTTACCCTTTGCAGTTGTTTTCATGTTCTAGGTATATATGTTATAACACATGCAATTGTCTATATGTATTTATGTTTACTTCCATTGTATAAACAATATTTAAGTCTTGCATCACTACAGCACCTTTGCTACTGAATCCCACAAACCTCTCACTACCAAGCTAGGGTTAAGTTTCCAAACAGCTTTCATAATAATTGAGCACAATTATTAAGATGATTTACTTACATGCTTTTTCACTAAAATATCTTAGGATAATGTTTCTTGGTTCAGTACTGAATGAGGGTATTTCTTCTCAAATTTTTATAATTTTTATCATTAGATCTTCTATTGATGATCATGGAGTCTGGGTATTCCACCTCACATTATGATGCCTGACACTTGCATACTTCTCAACTTCTTAGACCAAGAAATCTGGACAAAGCAATAAATATAAGTAGGGTAAATGCCCAAAAGTAGGGGCAGTTTGAAGATATTGCTCTTACAAACTTAGAAAGTTGATAGAATAAGCGCTTTTGCATTGGCATGAATTTTCTGAAGGGTGTGAAGTCTGAAACACAAATGTCTGTTATTACTTACTTTTTTCTAAATGTTTTATTAAGATTATAAATGAGTAACATAAAATTTCATAGATGAGAATTACATGTGCAGATAAAAGTCTGTAAGCAATACTAAACAAACAGAAAACTAACAAAAACAATCATTTACAAGGTGTCTACAATTTAAATATGAAAACAAAACATTTATTTAACAACTATATATATATATATATATATATATATATATATATATATATATATATATATATATATATATATATATATATATATATATATATATATATATATATATATATCTATGGGTCCCCTTCACATTGCAATTACAGAATGCCGACAATCATATGATCTGACAACGGGGAACCGGTATCACAATATAGTGGGGAATGGAAAGATTTCCATTCCTGCACTGTAGTGCGATATTGGAGTTGGTACATTAAAGTTACGGGGGGGGGCTCCCCACAAGGGGGTGCTAGGTGTTGGAGCCCCCCCCTGCTAACAGTTTAAAGCAAATGTTATTTTCCTTTTTTATGGACTTCTTACAATGTTCACATTTTGAATGTCCATCATATGGTGTCGGTCATATGATTGTCGGCATTCTGAAATGTCGGTGTTGTGTAGGGGATCTTTATATATTTATGGGTCTACTTCATAAGATCGACAGACCATTTGACCGACATTCATTTGGTCGACAGCTCATTTGGTTGACAACCAGTATTCAAGGCAAAAACCTGGGAATTGTCCCCCTCTCCAATGTTGTTTGACCCTGGAGTTGATATGTATAGTTAGGGAGGGTGTGGGGGGCAAAGCCCCTCCATCTATTTCCGTTTAAAACATGAAAATACAACACAAACTACACATTTTAAACACCCCCCCTAACTATATATATCAACTCTAGGGTCGCACAACATTGGGGAGGGGGGCAAATCCCTGTTAAGTGTCCTGAATACTGGTTGTCGACCAAATGAGCTGTCAACCAAATGAATGTTGATGATCAAATGGTCTGTCGATCTTATGAAGTAGACCCATATATATATATATATATATATATATATATATATATATATATATGTGTGTGTGTGTGTGTGTGTGTGTGTGTGTGTGGATTCACTTTAGAAGCTCAAAATACTGAAATATCAAAATTCAGTATTTCTAGCCCATAAAGTGGAATCCTGATAATAGTGAAAGCTGAGAAGTGCGAAATTCAAAACCTCAAATACCAGAAGCTTTGAATTTCATGCTTCTCAGCTTTCACTATGGTTATGGATTCAGGTAAGTGTGTGTGTGTTAAGGGTTTTGGGTAGGGGCTGTGTTGTGTGTCAATGTGTTGTGTTGCTGTGATGTGTGTGTGTGTGTGTGTGTGTGTGTGTGTGTGTGTGTGTGTGTGTGTGTGTGTGTGTGTGTGTGTGTGTGAGGACAATGTTGCTTGTGTGGTGGTGTTTTGTGTGTGTTTGTATGTAGTGTGACCTCGGAGTGACAATATTTAAGTGGGGGTGTGGGGGTGCAGCTCCCCACATGGGGGGTCCAAGGGGCTTGCCCCACTACTTTTATGTCATAGAGAGCTTGTTTTTGTGTGTGGGGAGGGTTTGTGTGTGTGTGTGTGTGTGTGTGTGTGTGTGTGTGTGTGTGTGTGTGTGTGTGTGTGTGTGTGTGTGTGCAGTAGAACTACGAAATTCAAAATCTCCGATGTGCGAGATTTTGAATTTCGCGGTTCTGAGTTTTTGTGGTTTTGGTAATTCGACTTTATAGCTTCGAAATACTGAATTTTCATATTTCAGTATTTCAAGGATATAACGTGAATCCATCTATATATATATATATATATATATATATATATATATATATATATATATATATATATATATATATATCTATATATATAAATATATATATATATATATATATATATATATATATATATATATATATATATATATATATATTTGTGTGTGTGTGTGTGTGTGTGTGTGTGTGTGTGTGTGTGTATATCTAGTTTAATCTTTTTTTTTACAATAATTTGTTTTTGTTCATCTACAAATTTGGTGAAGAATTTTGTCTAGTGGTTCTTTTTTGATAGTTAAAATTTCCAGATGACAAGTTTCAGTTGCAGTGTAATAAAATGCCTTCATTATTGGACTAGTACTGCTTTTCCAGTTTCTTATTATCACTTTTCTTGCAATTGTTAGAAGGAACCAGAGAAGGGAATAATCAAATTTCTTGACACATAAAGGAATTGGTGTAGTAAACTAAATTAATGATGTATTTAAATAAAAATTGTCATTGAAAAGAACCTGTAAGAAAGAATTAACATTATTCCAGAAAGGTTTAATTATGTAACATTCACAGATCATATTTTGCCAATTAGCTATAACATCCAAATCACATCTCCAACAGCCAACTTTTTTCCCGGATATCAGCTCTATTTTGTGTGATGTAATAAAGGCTTTATTCATAAATTTCCATGAGAATAACGTCCATCTTAGTGACCTCATGGTTTGAAAAGAGGATGTAAGCTTCATTTTTTTCTCAGTTTCACTTGGGAAATAGTTATTTATAGTTATAAAATAATCCAGGTAATTATCTTTACAAACATCTGATTTCATTTTAATAATTTTATACATTCTAGATAAACAATCCTTCTCAGGAGGATTTTGATGGACTGATAGTATCAGAAAATCTATAAATTTTGTGGTATCTTTTTTAATTGAAATGTGCATCAAATATAATCTTTCTATAGCATATCTACAATTGAGTAAATCTATCCACATTTCATTATTTAAGTTGAATTTATTTAATATATAATCAAGCAAATAACATTTTTCTTTCTCCTAATTAAAACCAATATATTAATTGTTTTTCCTTAAATGTATCCATTGAAAATGTGTTAAATGTAAAAATATTAGTCTGTGTGTCTGTAATAGGAAAGTTTAAGAAGACCCAGGCCCTGTACTCAGGTTCTTTATATACAACACTTTTAAAGTTGGAAATTATCATTGTAATGCAGTTTACATTTATTGTTATGTTTTGATATCCTAGTATATACACTTTTAATAACCAGAGAAAATAATTATTATTTATTCTAAGAATTATAGTTTGACTATTTTCATAATTATATATTCTTGTATATCTTTCCACTTGGCAGAATACTTTTTATTAGTCCATAAAATGACAGTTTTCATAATAGCTGAAGTGGAATATGATTCTATATGTGGGATACCTATTCCACCACTGGACCAGCTATGTTGATTATGATTTAGTGCTAATCTAGGCCTGTTAGGATGCCAAAGAAATTGAAGTATCAAGGTATTAAAATCCCTTATATCTTCTTCTTCTTCTTCTTCTTCTTCTTCTTTCAGCTGCTCCTGTTAGGGGTCACCACAGCAGATCACCTGTTTCCATTTCTTCCTGTCCTCTGCATCTTGCTCTGTCACACCAACCACCTGCATGTCCTCTCTCACCACATCCATAAACCTTATCTTAGGCCTTCCTCTTTTCCTGTTACCTGGCAGCTTCATCCTTAGCATCTTTTTCCCAATATACTCTGCATCCCTCCTCAGCACATGTCCAAACCCACGTAATCTTGCCTCTGGCTTTGTCTCCAAACCTTCCAACCTGGGCTGACCCTCTAATATACTTATTCCTAATCCTGTCCATCCTCATCACACCCAGTGCAAATCTTAACATCTTTAACTCTGCCACATCCAGTTCTAACTCCTGCCTTGTTGTCAATGCCACTGTCTCCAACCCATATAAGATAGCTGGTCTCACTACCCTCTTGTAGATCTTCCCTTTCACTCTTACTGGCACTCGTCTGTCACAAATCACTCCTGACACTCTTCTCCACCCACTCCATCCTGCCTGTACTCTCTTCTTCACTTCTCTTCCATACTCACCATTACTCTGAACTGTTGATCTCAAATATTTAAACTCATCCACATTCACCACCTCTACTCCCTGCATCCTCACCATTCCTCTATCCTCCCTCTTATTCACACACATATATTCTGTTTTAGTCCTGCTGACCTTCATTCCTCTTCTCTCTAGAGCATATCTCCACCTCTCCAGGGTCTCCAGCACCTGTTCACTACTTTCACTACAGATCACAATGTCATCTGCAAACATCATAGTCCATGGGGACGTCCGTCTGATCTCATCTGTCAACCTGTCCATCACCATTGCAAACAAGAAAGGGCTGAGCGCTGATCCTTGATGTAATCCCACCTCCACCTTAAACACATCTGTCACTCCCTCTGCAGACCTCACCGCTGTCACACTACCCTTGTACATATCTTGCACCACTCTTACATACTTCTCTGACACTCCCGACTTCCTCATAAAATACCACAACTCCTTTCTAGGCACCCTGTCATATGCTTTCTCTAAATCCACAAAGACACAATGCAACTCCTTCTGACCTTTTCTGTACTTCTCCATCAACACTCTCAGAGCAAACATCGCATCTGTAGTGCTCTTTCCCAGCATGAAACCATACAGCTGATCACTAATCATCACCTCCCTTCTTAACCTAGCTTCCACTACTCTTTCTCATAACTTCATGCTGTGACTTGTCAATTTAATCCCTCTGTAGTTACTACAGCTCTGCACATCACCCTTATTCTTAAAAATTGGTACCAAAACACTTTTTCTCCATTCCTCAGGCATCATCTCAATTTCCAAGATTTCATTAAGCAATCTGGTTAAAAACTCCACTGCCATTTCACCTAAACACCTCCATGCTTCCACAGGTATGTCATCTGGACCAACAGCCTTTCCATTCTTCATTCTCTTCATAGCTATCCTTACTTCCTCCTTGCTAATCCACTGCACTTCATGATTCACTATCCCCACATCATCCAACCTTCTCTCCCTCTCATTCTCTTTAATCATCAGCCCATCAAAGTACTCTTTCCATCTGCTCAACACACTCTCCTCGCTTGTGAGTACATTTCCCTCATTATCCTGTATCACCTTTACCTGCTGCACATCTTTCCTAGCTCGGTCCCTCTGTCTAGCCAATTGGTACAGGTCCTTTTCTCCTTCCTTAGTGTCCAACCTTTTATACAACTCTTCATACGCCTTATCCTTAGCCTTCACCACCTCTCTCTTTGCCATGCACCACATCTAGTTATACTCTTGTCTACTTTCTTCATCTCTATGACAATCCCACTTCTTCTTCACCAACCTCTTTCTCTGTATACTCTCCTGTACTTCTTTATTCCACCACCAGGTCTCCTTGTCCTCCTTCCTATTTCCAGATGTCACTCCAAGCACCTTTCTAGCCATCTCTCTTACTAGCTCTGCTGTAGTTACCCAGCTATTCGGTAACTCTTCACTGCCACCCAGTGCCTGTCTTAACTCTTCTCTAAACATCACCCCACAATTACTCTTTTTCAATTTCCACCATTTGATCCTTGGTGCTGCCCTCACACTTCTCCTCTTCTTGATCACCAAAGTCATCCTACAAACCACCATCCTATGCTGCCTAACTACACTTTCCCCTGCCACCACTTTATAGCCTCCAATCTCCTTCAAACTGGCCCTCCTACATAAGATATAATCCACCTGTGTGCATCTTCCTCCACTCTTGTATGTCACCCTATGCTCCTCCCCCTTGTTAAAATACGTATTCATCACAGCCATGTCCATCCTTTTCACAAAATCCACTACCATCTGACATTCTGCATTTCTTTGCTTAACACCACACCTACCCATCACTTCCTCATCCCCTCTGTTCCCTTCAACAATATGCCCATTGAAATCTGCTCCAATCACCAGTCTCTCACCGTTGGGTACAGTCATCACCACTTCATCCAACTCACTCCAAAATTTTTCTTTCTCATCCATCGCACACCTAACTTGTGGAGCATATGCACTAACAACATTCATCATTACACCATAAATTTCCAGCTTCATAAACATCACTCTATCCGACACTCTTTTCACCTCCAAAACACTCTTAGCATACTTTTCCTTCAGGATAATGCCTACACCATTTCTCTTCCCATCCACACCATAATAAAACAATTTGAACCCAACTCCAATACTCCTAGCCTTGCTCCCTTTCCTTTTGATCTCTTGCACACACAATATACCAACCTTCCTTCGGTCCATCATATCAGCTAGCTTTCTCCCTATACCAATCATACTGCCAACATTCAAAGTTCTGACCCTCACTATCACAGTCCTAGCCTTTACCTGCCTTCGGGCATGCCTTCTCCCTCTTCTCCTCCTTCGGCCAACAGTAGCCCAATTTCCGCCAGCACCCTGTTGGCCAACAGTACTGGTGGCGGTTGTTGTTAACCCAGGCCTCGACCGATCTGGTATGTGTATCTGTACTGTTGTCTGCATGTATGATTTGGCAACATTTTACACCGGATGCCCTTCCTGATGCAATCCTCCACATTTATCCGGGCTTGGGACTGGCACAAAGAAATGCACTGGCTTGTGCATTCCCAGTGGCTGGGTTAAAATCCCTTATATGCTGTTTAGGAATGGGGAGGGCTACAGATTGAATTATGTATAGTATTTTAGGCAAACTTACCATTTTAATAATTGAAAATCTTTCTTCTAATGTAAAAAAAAAATTCAATTATTAATAAGTCTTTAATGTTTTCTGAAGTTTTATAGTAATTTATATTAATTATATCTTTCATGTTTTTAGTTAAACTTATTCCTAAGTATTCTATTTTGTCATCAATAACTAAATATTTAGAATATTGTTATAGTGTGTTAATAGGATTAGAATTGATACATAAGATTTTTGTTTTATCTTCATAAAATGAGTGACCCATTTTAGATTGAAATGTCTTAATAGCCTTAAAAAGGGAATAAAGGGTGTTATTGTTATTTGTTAATGTTAATAGAATATCATCTGGAAATAAAAGTATTTTTGAGTTTAAGTTATGTCCCAGTTGTACTCCTTTAATGTCTGAATTTGCTCTTATGTAATTTGTAAAAGGTCCCATAACTAAGGTGAATAGTAATGAGGAGAGGGGACTGCCTTGTTTCATTCCCATATTTATACAAGCCAAGGATTCATAGGAGTCAGGTTATTTATAAGTTGGTGGAAGCCGAATGGAAAGTTACATTCCTGCAACACTAATGAGAGGTAGTCCCAACTGACAGTATCTAATGCACTATTAATGTCTAAGCTTACCAATGTCAAGTGGTCTCTTATATTGTAAGTATAATCAATTATGGTTAAGATCAACATCTCTGCCTCTCTTACCCCCATTCACCCCACCTCTCTATTAACTTTAAAACTTTTCCAAATCCCCTCAAATTTCTACAAACCTAAACCCGCATCCCACCATCCATCCCTAACCAAAGAAATTCCTAAAAAACTTATTCATCTTCTCTCATACCTCTTCTTAGCAGTTGACATTCATCCCAACCCCAGACCAAACACTTCTCAAACTAATAACCATCGCTCCAACAACAAACCTATTCATAAAGACCTCAAATTCCTCACTATCAACGCCCAAAGCTTAACTAATAAAATTACCCTGTTTCATGCCTGGGTCAACCATAACTCACCTGACATAGTAGTATCTCTGAAACCTGGCTAAAACAACAGATAATTGACTCAGAATTCCTTCCCCCAAGATTTCAATGCCTCCGATCAGACCACCTAAATAAAAGAGGTGATGGAGTAGCACTAACTTACTCCAATCATTTATCTATTACTCCCTTCCCAAATCCTATTCCATCCTTTAATAATGCTGGACTAGTGACTGGCATGCTAAAATTAAATAACCGCAAAGTATCTGTATCATCTCCCTTTACATTCCCCCTGGTAATAACACCAATACCTTAGAAGGCTTCCTCTCCTGGACCTGCACAAATATTAAACAAGAAACTTACATAATGGGAGACATAAATATTGACTGGCAAAAAATCATAGACCCTAATCCCACCTTATCAATTAATCTCTTCAACTTTACTCAACTTATTCACACCATCACTAGACCCAACCGCCCAGGCTCCATCCTAGACTGGATACTAGTGTCCCACCAAAATAAAATCACTTCATCTGGTGTCACTCCCAACCCATTAGAAGACCACCTCCCTGCTTTCTCCCACAGAGCCACTTCCTCTTCCCCATACTCCCACCACCTCCTACAAACCCGTAACCTAACTAACTTTAACCCTCTACCTTCTCTGACTCCAACATGAACCAAAAGAGTTAAAGCCAAAACAGCCCCTTGACTTACAAAAGCTACCAAGAAAATTATGCAACAAAGAGACAAATCTTGGAAAAGCTATCTCCATCATAAACAGCCTGAACTGTTACTAAAATAAAAAAAAAACTGCGAAACCTAGCCAAAAAACTAGTCATTAAAGACAAAAAATCCTACTACAACCATCTACAAATAAATCATACAAAGAACCCCAAACAATTCTGGAACTCTATAAACACCCTTCTCAAGCCTGGTACCACAAATAACCCTTGTCCTGACACTAGCAAATCTGACCAAGAAATTGTCAAACTATTTAACACCTTCTTCACCTCTTCCATTGCTGAGTTGACCAAAACCTTCCCCAATAACATCCCCCTACCCACCTCATCCCAAGCTTCCACCCCATCTCCTCCCACTCCCCCTATTTTTGAACTTAAACCTGTATCCACCAACCTCATAAAGAAATTTCTCTATAAACTTAAACCTTGCAGCAATGCTCCTGACAACATTCCCTCTTCCTTCTTAAAAATTGCCCCTGACAGTATTGCTCTCCCTATCAGCATCCTGATCAATAGATCACTTCTTGAATCATATGTATCAAAACTATGGTGTTCTGCTTTTATTCTTCCACTCCACGAGGGTGGCAAAAACTGTAACTTCTCCAACTTCCGCCCCATAGCCATCCTCTCTCCCATCTCTGAACTTCTCGAAATATGCATTCACATACAGCTCATGCCATTCCTAACTGAACATCAACTGCTCTCTCCTACCCAACAGGGCTTCCACCCTGGACACAGTACCAACATAGCCCTTCTCTCCTTTTTAAACTCTATCAATTCAGCCTGAGATTCTGGTAACTTAGTTTCATCTGTTCTATTAGATTTAGCTAAAGCGTTCGATACCATCTCTCACACCCATCTACTAAACCATCTATCTAACCTTAACATCTCCCAAAAAATGTTTTCCTGGTTCTCCAGCTATCTTTCTAATAGGTCCAAAGCAGTGAAATGGGGCCAATCCTCTTCCATCTTCCTCCCAACATCCACAGGAGTTCCCCAAGGTTCCATTCTTGGTCCTCTGCTATTTAACATCTTCATTAATGATTTCCACAAAGCCATTCCAAACACCAAAATTATCCAATATGCAGAAGACTCTACTCTGATCTGATATGCCTCCAACCAAACTGAACTCAAGTCTCTAACTCAATCTGACTTCTCAACCACTGAAAAAATGGATGCTCCAAAACCACCTCTCACTTAACATTAACAAAACTAAAATCCTCCTATTCACTCCCTCCAAATCCACTCCCATTGACAAAAACTCATTTCAAATTACCAGCCTCACCAACTCTATCACTGACATTGTTCCCTCCGCCAAACTCTTGGGGGTCACCATTGATGAACACCTAAAATTCAATACCCATATCCAACTTAACATCAAGAAAACCTACATAAAACTCGGCCTACTCTACAGGAATAATAACTTCCTCTCTCCCTCTACTAGACTAACCCTGGCCACTACATATCTTCTCCCATCTCTTCTATATGCCGCTCCTCTGCTTACTAATCTATCTTCCACCTTTACCTCCAAACTAGAAGTATGTTACAACAAAATCTCCAGGTTTGCCACAAAAGCAAAAGCCTCCTCTCACCACTGTTCCTCCCTACTAACTTTAAACTGGCTTGAACTCCCCAATCAACTAGACATCCTCCAAATTGTCTCAGCCCACAAGTTACTATTTCAGCCCACCAGCTGTCCTGCTTTATCTAATATCCTCCTACCTTATACCGCCCCCCGCAAGACCCCTTAGATCCACTCACCAAAACCTTATTGCCAACCACAAACCTAAGTGCCCTGCTGGTCAGCTTTTACTCTCCTTCACCCTAGCTAAAAAATGGAATGCCCTGCCCTGCACTTTGAGGGCCTGTGAGAACCTAAACACCTCAAAAGACTACTTCACTCCTACCTTTTTCTTCACATAAAATGTAATTGCATTCTCCACCCCATACCTCCCGTAACTGCACTCTCCACCCCATACCTCCCGTAACTGCACTCTCCACCCCATACCTCCCGTAACTGCACTCTCCACCCCATACCTCCCGTAACTGCATTCTCCACCCCATACCTCCCGTAACTGCACTCTCCACCCCATACCTCCCAACCTCCCCTCTTCCTTCTCTCCTGGCTAACCTCCTTCCCTTCAAACCTCTCACTTATACCCAGACTATAAATTATAACCAATCTCCACCCAGCCTCTTGCTCTATACTGCTCATCCTTTCCTTCATAACTACTTTTTAACATCTTAGCTACTAAGTATTGGATACCTTTTCTTTCTACTACCCGGCCTGGTATATAATTGTGCGACTACATATTGAATGCAATGTAAATGAATATTTTATCCTTTTGTTATTTCAATTTGTTATGTAACTTAGCAATGTGATAATTCTATATGTTATGTAACTTATGTGGAGCTTTTCTCCCCAGTCCTCCACTGAAAATGGGCTCTCAAGCCCAGTGGACCTCCCCGGTCACCAAACTGGAATAAATACATAAATAAAATAATTATTTAAATATTATCAAAAGTATTTCTTTTTTAATAAACCTAGTTTGATCTTTATCAATTGATGTCTATTTGTTATGATGGACATGAATAATTTATAATCAACATTTAAGAATGATATAGATCTATAGGGTCTATATTATTTCAGCGAACACTTGAAATAGGAAACGCTGTTTAATCAACCTGATAAAGTCAAAATCCCTAAATCCTGAACACACAGAACAGAGATTTTTTTCCCAAGGGAAAAATCAATGGGCCATGTTCAGGGTTTTGCCATTTCCTCCACTGTAGTGTGATCCCAAAGTTGGTATGTTTAAGTAAGAGTGTGTGTGGGGCACAGCTCCCCACATTGGGGGGGGGGTGAAGCCCCCCATTTTATTTTGTGTTTGGATTTATTTTTTACAGAGCAGTGATTTTTTTCCCCTGGGAAAAAATTGCTGTTCCATGTCTTCAGGATTTAGGGATTTTGACTTTATTGGGTCAATTAAACTGTGTCCGCTATTTTAAGCATTCTCTGAAATAATATAGACCTGGTCTATAGGTTATACATTTTGTTGGATCATTATCAGATTTAAGAATTGGGGAAACTAGTGTATACTTCCCTTAAGGATGAATCACTGTTAAATCTTTAGCTGATTGAAAAGTATGCAATAAAATATTTAATACAGTTTTTAGCATCAATTTATATAGTTCTGATTGTATTCCATCATTGCCTGGGGCTTTATTAGATTCTAATTTATACATGTGATTAGTAAGTTCACTCATAGATATGAGTTTATTAATTGTTTCCAGATACTGCTTTGTCAGTCTGTTTTTAGTGTGCTTATTCACAAATCTTTGTATTGCTTCTTGTGAGACCACCGTTGGATTAATTTGGTTAATTTTTATATAATGTGTTCTGAACTCATGAACTACATCTTTTTTCTGTTTGTTCTCACTATATAGTTCTTTAATATGATTTGATTTTGTAATCATTTTAGTTCTAGGAGCTATTCTACGCAAGTGTTTTGGATTTATTGAATAGTTAGTTAATGTAATCTTTTCTGTTTATTTTGATTTTATAATTTAAAATTTCTAGATATTTATTTTGTAACTCGTTTTTTCAATGAAAGTTTGTTATTATTTTTATGCTCTAGTTTTACTTTCTCAATTTTCTTTTGCAGTTCTTTTAAGCCTTTATCCCACTGTCTCCTTTATAGACAATACTAATTTATGATTCTCCCATAAAGAAAGGATTTGAGAGCATCCCAAATATAAGCTCTGATATGTCCTTTGTGTTATTGAATTCTAAGTATATTTGTATCGTTTTATCAAAAAGTTCTTTAAAATCTTTCATGTTTGTGATTTATGCCAGGATTCTTTTAAAATGTGTAAAATTGTTATATGGCAGAAAAAGGTCAAATGTTATGGCGTTGTGATCTGAAGTTGAGAATGAAGTTATTTAACTTTATCTAAATATCTAACTAAATCATTTGGTATAAAAACTCTATCAATTAGTGATTGTGTACCATGCCTATTTGAGAAATGAGTATAGTGAAGAGAATCTTTAACTAAAATGTCTTTCGAGTCTTTAATATTAAGTATATAGATAACATTTATTAATGCTTTAGCAGAAGCAGATATATTACATTTTCTCTTTGTATTAGTATCCCTTTCTTGTAGTATACAATTAAAGTCACCAGCTATAATTAAAGAACCTTTGGAATATTGAAGTATCTGATCAAAAATAAAATTGCCAAAGATTCCAAAGACAACCACAAGGCATTCTATAACTATGTCAAGAATCTAAATGGCAATGCTCAGATCTGCTCTGAGCTACAAGAGAATGGCATTAAATATACTAGTCCCAAGGATATTGCCAACATCCTGGTAGATCGATTTAGTGCCAACCTCACCCCCTCTCACCCCCTAAAGGGCCCATCTCAATACCAAAAAATTGCCAAATTCCAGTAATCACAGCCACACAGGTAGAAACCGCACTCTCCAAAGCTAAGAATACAGCATCCATGGGACCAGGCAACATGCCAGGCTGTGTACTACATGAACTACAAAATGAACTGGCACCTCATGTAAGTGTCATGTTTAATCATAGCCTCACCTCAGGCTTTGTGCCCACTGAGCGGCGCACAGCTACAGTTATCCCTCTCCACAAGGGGGGATTCACTTTGTATCCTGGGAACTACCGTTCCATCAGTCTTACGAGCCTGATCTGCAAGGGCATGGAACGCATTATTATGGAACTTATAAACAAAGACATTGGCAACCTTCAAACACTGGACCTCACCCAGTTTGGGTTTGTGAAGGGCTGATCTTGTCTCGTGAACCTGATTGACTTCTTCAAATCAGTCTCCAGAGTTGTGGACGAGGGTGAAGCGGTCCACACAGCCTATTTGGACCTTCCCAAGGCCTTTGACACCATCCCCCACTCTAGAATCATAGATAAACTTACTAAGCTGGGCATAAATCCCTACATCACTCAATGGGTTGTCAGCTGGCTTACTGACAGAACCCAGACTGTAAAAGTAGCCGACTCCAAATCCAGCGCCAGACAAGTGACAAGTAGAGTATCTCAGGGTTCAGTCCTGGGACCGCTGTTGTTTGGCATCTACTTCTCTGTAGTACAGGTCAACGCTAAGGGACTCTGACTAACAAAGTTCGCAGATGACTGCAAAGTGGGAGCCATTATTGAATCCCCAAATGATGTGGATATTCTATAGAACGCCATAACAGTAACAAATGCTTGGTGACAGAGCCATGGGCTCAAGCTTAATGCCAAGAAATGTATAGTTATCCCCTTTCAGAAAAAACATGTACCCATGAATTACCACATAGGTGGCAGTACACTTAACACTAAAAGTGTGATGAGAGACTTAGGGAGACAGGTAGACAGTGGTCTCACCTTCGATAACACATCACCACAACAGTCAGGAAATCCTTCTATGTGGCACACCTCATCACTAAGGACTTTTCATCCAGAAAAAAGGAGGTCATTGTCCCACTGTACTCATCCCTCATTAGACCCATTATAGAGTACAATGCCCCATTTGGTATGTACCTCACAAGACATCTGCAACAGCTGGAAAGGCCGCAGAAATACCTCACTAAAAGAATCACAGGCCTAAAGCAGATGTCCTATGCTGACCATCTAAACAAACTCCAGCTATACTCAGCTATACTATCGTCTACTCAGAGGTGATCTCTGCTTAACATACAAGGTCATGCGAAACCCTGAGATGTTTGATCATGTTCCACTTAAAGAAATCCCACTCCATCAGAGCCACACGCTCCAGGGATCTAAACTTTGTCATCACAATGAATTCTGGAATAGACTGCCCATACATGTCAAGAAGAGCACCTCCTTGGCCCTCTTCAAAAGCAACCTTTATGATTGGATGGGAGATAGGAAATTTACCCTGGAGATCATGTCAGCCACCCTGCTAGACAGGGGTCCAGGGAAGTAAATATTGTGGGAAGAAATATCCAGGGAATTGTTATGGTTAGGCTTGTATAGGCCCTAGGGCCAATAGCCTAGTCCCAGCCTATGAACCTATAATTGAATTTTAGCTGTTTTTGTACCTAACACAGGGATCCGATATACATTCACTAAGGACTATATCTTCTTATTAATTAAACTGTAAACTAACCAAAACATACCTTTGTCATCATTATAAGAATTTAAAATATGAGGTATAGATCATTTTTTCCACAGAATATCTGCCCCTCTTCATTTTTGGTTAAATTGAGAGCTAGCTAATACTGCATATTGTTTATTATCTATATCCTTTGTTAAACGGTGTGTTGCTTGAACAAATACAACTTGAGGTGACAACAGGTTTAGAAATGTATAGAAACTAGCTCTTTATTCAGTGCATTTATATTAATTGATACAAACTTTAAACTTATCATCTAGTAAAGATTAAGATTAAGATTAAGATTAATCTATCATCTAGTAAAGTCTGTTGATTTATCTGTTTTTTTCTGAAATGTGTGATAAGTAATTCTACAAAGACTACTAAAGTGACTCATGTAAGTTATTAATAAAAAGATGAGTTTTTAGAATTAATGATAGAAAAAAGGATATTTATTTGTAGACACCAAAATAAAAGCACTTAAGTCAAGAAGTATATAATATAATAACATTCTAACCATCCAATCACTCATGGAGTAAATAATTCAAGACTTAGACAGTAAATCCATTTAATTCAGGCTATCTATCTAAGAAGCAGAAAAGGTTCATCCTTACCATTTAATATATACGTTTTGTATAAAAATATTACAAAGAATAATGTCTAAAAATATTTTGATTATGATTATTTAACTCTTTTGAATTTTGCCCTTTAGAATTACACAAGGTTATATAAAAAGGTTATTAAATAAATCTACAGCAAATGTCTCTATGAAACTGATTATTAATCTTATATTGTAATCCCTTAGAATTATATTTAATCATAAAATACAGTAATATATAACAGTTATATAAATAATATAACTCTGAAAGGCTTCATAAATGTCAAAAACTAGTAAATCAAGTAAAACTTATTAACTTTTATATAGCATATATAAAATCAAAACTACATAAAAAGTATTCAATAATATATTTTGTTAGGTAACTTGAAGACATTTCCTTGCTGTTATACTGATTTTTGTACAATTTAGATTCGATGAATGAATCATTTCTCACAAAAACGTTGGTACTTTTAACTATTTATTATAGTATTTGTCTGTGTAAGACTTGTTTCATCATTGTATATGTCTACTACATTTCTGTTTGACTACATTAATAATGTATTTCATACCATTAGGTTATATTTTTTCAAATAAATGCATTTACATACTCCTTTGCTTCTTTTAATAAGTAATTAAAATAAGGTTATATATTCATAGTTTCATAGTTTCATAGTTTAGTACTAGGCTATCTGCCCTGGGGCATTTGTAAGCCTAGCCATAGTGATGTGGCTTTCGCCACCCCATGAAATGGTACAAAAATGCACAAAAGTGCACAGAATAGATTTAGAATACTGTGCCTCTGTCTAGTAGTGACACAATGAAGGCCCCCTTATATAATAGAATTAGTTTACTGTGTCCCTGTCTAGCAGTGACACAGATGTGACCCCAGGGGTAAACTTACGATCTCCCATCCACTCATCAAGATTTCTCTTGAAGAGAGTCAGTGAGGGGCTCTGCCTAACATGAACTGGGATCCTATTCCAAAGCATGGGAAGCCCCTGGGTTATGAATCTATCCCTCCAGCATGTCCTATTCATACTTGTGCCGAGGTTTAAGCCTTTAGCTCTCGTGGTCCTGATGGATTTGGATTTTTTGAGGTGGAGCATGTCCATCAGATCCTGATTGGACATGGCCTTGTACGTCAGGCAGAGATCACCTCTGAGCAGGCGGTATTCTACTGAATAGAGCTGGAGTTTCTTTAGTCTGGCAGAATAAGACATATGTTGGAGACCCTTGATCCTCTTGGTGAGGTACTTTTGTGGTCTCTCCAGCTGTTGCAAATGCCGGGTGAGGTACATACCAAATGGGGCATTGTACTCAATCATGGGTCTGATGAGGGAGGAGTACAGGGGTACAATGACATCCTTGGATCTGGATGTGAATCCCTTCATGATGAGGTGTGCAAGGTAGAATGTTTTTCTAACCACTTTGGCAACATGGGTGTCAAATGAGAGGTCGCTGTCAACTTGGGTCCCTAGGTCTCTGATTACTTTTTCCGTACTCAGTGGGTTGCTGTCTATGTGATAATTTGTGGGTACTTTGTTTTTCCCAAAGGGGATGACTATACAATTTTTGGCATTTAGTTTAAGGCCATGACTCCAGCACCAGTTGTCCGTTTCTGTGATGCCTTTTTGTAGGATGTATGTGTCTGCTGGTGTATCGACTATGGCGCCTAGTTTGCAGTCATCTGCGAACTTTGTCAGCCACAACCCTCCCATGTTTGCTTTAACATCTGAGAAATAAATGCCGAACAAGAGAGGTCCCAGGACAGATCCCTGTGGGACACCACTTGTGACTGGCTTTGAGTCTGACATTGCTCCAGCGATTTTAACTTTATGGGTTCTGTCCTTTAGCCAGTTTGCAACCCATCTAGTGACATAAGGGTTTACGTTTAAGCTGGTGAGCTTATCTATGATGCCTGAGTGGCGTATTGTGTCGAAGGCCTTAGCCAAGTCCAGGTAGGCAGTATGGACTGCTTTACCCTCATCAATGGCTCTAGTGACTGTTTCGAAAAAGTCAACCAGGTTCAAAAGGCAGGATCTGCACTTTACAAAGCCGAACTGGGTGGGGTCAAGTGTCTGTAGGTCCCCTATGTCTCTGTTTATGAGTTCCATAATGATTCTTTCCATAGCTTTGCAGACCAGGCTGGTTAAGCTTATGGGGCGGTAGTTCCCAGGGTCTGTAGAGGTACCCCCTTTGTGGAGTGGGACCACTGTTGCTGTACGCCAGTGTTCAGGTACATATCCTGTAGTAAGGCTAAGGTTAAATAGCATTTTTATGTGTGGGTTTAGCTCCTCTTGGAGTTCACATAGCGCGCAACCCAGGATACCGTCAGGTCCCATTGATGCTGTGTTTTTAGCTTTGTTGAGGGCGGTTCTCACTTGGGCATCTGAGATGACAGGGAGATTACATTCAGCTGGGATAAGTATTTCTTCTTTTGGGGGTGAGGGAGGGGAGAAATTTGCACTGAACCTGTCAGCCAGAATGTTGGCAATATCTGTGGGTTCAGTGTATTTTTTGTTGTTGTGAACTAACTCTGAGCATATCTGAGGGTTTCTGCCCAGGTTTCTAACATAGCTGAAGAAGGCTTTGTGGTTAACTTTAGTGTCCTTAGCAATTTTTCTCTCAAAGTTGGCCTTGGATGTTTTTATGAGAGAATGTAGTTTTCTGCTAATGTTGATCAGAAATGTCTTCCCTTTATGGGATTTTGCTCTGTCGTGCAGTAGCTTCCTTCTTTTGTTATACAATTTGTTAATAGCTGAGGTCCACCAGACAGGACGCTTGCCTTTGGTGGAGAGGGACTTGGATTTATTTGGGATTGCATGATCCATGCATTCTTGGAGATGTCCATAGAAAGCATTTGTGAAGGATTCAGCATTGTGGGACGTGGTATCCACTGGCCCAGTGGGCTTAAAGGATACCATCTCAGTCTTAAGAAGAGTGAAGTCTGCTTTTGAGAAGTTTTTCACTGTGGTCTTTTGCGCTGGGGGTGGAGGTGGGATATGTATATCCAGGGTGATTAGTTTGTGGTCAGATCTCACTAGTGAGGGGTATACCCCTGGTGTGGAGCATTTTGTTCCCCCTCATTTAATTAATTTAGATTTCCCAAATTCATATTTTGTATTCCATTTCAAATACATACTAAAAGGTCAATATGTGCCTTGAGAAAAGATCTTATGAAAAAAAACTATTTATAATACCATAGATTGCCTCACTTGTGATGTTACTGTACATTCTGATTTCAGTTTTGAGCTTGACTAAACTGTTAAGGGAAGTTGCAGAACCATTATTGTTATATATTATTATCTGAGACAGCATTTCACTTTATACAATAGAATGAACTACAAACACATTATTGCAGCTTCCCAGGTCTGATACTAACAAGATCTAATGGAGTTATCTTTATAACATGCATATCATATAAAACTGTACATTGAAGTATAGAGCTGCGCAGTTTCTTCTATAACAATATCACTTTTTGCCTGTATGAGAAAATAACAACAGCACTGTATATGAAGTTATAAGTGATCAACTAAACATTTTACACTCATGAATTTCTTCCAGATAAACTTTAGTGCCTGAGTAAGAAGAATATAGTAAATATAATACAATAGATATGAATAATGACTTTACAGCAAATTAAGATTTACTTTGAGTAAGACAGCATATACTACATTTTCAAAAGAAGACTAGTTTCCATCAGCCTTGATGTCACATTCATTTGTAGTTCACTTTAACTAGCACACATTTCTCACTTTGTTGTCTCAGTATAAAGAGAGGGTCCAGAAGGCATATTCCTGGGCATTAGTTTCTTTAGAATTGTGGTCTCCATAATCAAGGATAAACATTAGACCAGGTCGCATATGTTGCTAATTTCAGAGTAAAGGAGATTCATTTTAAATTGTATTTAATTTAAATGACTGGTAACCCTTGAAACACTTCCATATAGGCAAGGCTTGCAAGTTACAAGAATGTAATAATCATTTGAATTGAGAATTTTCCTGAGCATCTAGGAGTCATTATAAGCCATCGAAAAACTGCATTGCTGCTTTACTTCTGTGTGTCTTACTGTCTAATCACACTGGGTATGTATCCAAAACATCTTTTTGCATGTATAATTTACGTAAGTAGTATGTATATACCTCTGCTGGTAAATAAATAAGTCTGATATGTTATTGAATGACTGTATTTACTCTACTTGATTTAGTTCATATCAAACTAAGAACAGTATTATTCAGTAGCACAAATCAAACCTATATTGCCTTATATATCTTGATGTTGTATGACAGAGTTTGTTTGAACCAAACACTGTGTTAGATCAATCTTAACTATATGAAGAACTGGAAGTACATGGAAAAAGTCTGGGAAGTGAAGTAGTTTCTATGTCCATTTCAATTTCATACTAAAGGTTGAGATTTTGTATGCATGAAAAGGAAAATCTGCTGTCAAATGCTTCAGCTGCATTTTTAAATGTTAGTGTAGAATTCTTTTTTTCGCCTTTTACTTCCCCCCCTTCTCTCCTCTTTCCCTTTTTTCTTTTT
The DNA here is from genome assembly GCF_019279795.1 of Protopterus annectens. Lineage (NCBI taxonomy): Eukaryota > Metazoa > Chordata > Ceratodontiformes > Protopteridae > Protopterus > Protopterus annectens. The sequence continues at coordinate 1,880,256,284 of NC_056732.1, forward strand.
CATTTCTCCCCTCATATAGATTGTGTTATAAATGATATATCCGCACCCCTGGATTTACTGACTACTCTCTATTTCTCCTACATACACGTACCTTACTGTAGCCCTGCAACATACTCCTGTCTATAAGCACCTTAGATTAAGCCTGGTTTACTCGCTTTTTCATTCTCCCACTCTTAAACTTACCTTCTGATTACTCCCTTTCTACTGATTGTCTTCCTTGGTTGTCCACTCTCTTGTCTCTACCTGCTCCGTTCGCCCTGCGGGCTCACTCCGCTCCCCTACCCTGCCCCCAATTCCCACACGCCCCCAGTGCTCCTACATTAATACCTCTAGAAACCACACCCCTCTTTTATCTACTCCAATCTAATTACTACACATAAACAAACAAAAAGAACACCTTGGACCATGGTCTTCTCCTCTATAGTGTCAACACCAAAATCACAGAGCGCCAGTAAAATTAACACTTTTATTCACCAAGGAAAAATAAAATACATGCGTTTTCATCCTACATACAGGACTTCATCAGACAACCATTTTTGACTTGAAAAGCCATTTAAATAATCTCTAAGTCACCTGTTTAATTGTTAATCCAATGAAATACATCTCCTTCAATTTAAACTAACAAATCTCCCTTTACATCTCATAAATATTAATGCCTACTCTCTGAAAGTGTCTTGTGCTAAACTTGATCATTCCACATCATTTATTTATATAAATAGTTTGAATTAAAATACATATAATAAACATTCATAAATAATTTACTAATAAATTACTATAAAACATCTCATTAATAATATCTTAAATAAATTAGTTTAAAAACTCAAGTATGTGAAAACTATATATTTGTTTCTTGTGTGTGTGTGTCAACGAAGATTTCCTTAAACCTATGTTTCATGTGTATTCTACCCCCATCTGGTGTCCATTTTAAAGAATTACATGTTTAAGTTTATCAAATGTTATTAGCCTTTAATTTCAACAGAGAAGAAATTGATATAAAGTCATTCATTCCTGGTTTGTTTCCTGCATCGAGGTTGACCTGCCACCAAAGCTCCCTACTTTCTAATATTTCTTCCCACAGGCCACCTCTAATATCTGGTTTAACTTGATCCAGAACAAAAAATTCATATTTAAATTTAGTGCAGGAAATAGAATGCCTATACAATGCATTTGTGTTTTTCTTTTTTGTGATGTCATAAGAATGTTCGTATATCCTTCTTTTCAGTTGTCTTTCTGTCTTCCCTACATAAAAAGACTGACAGGACTGACAGATAACAAGATACACGACCCCTCTACTATCACAGTTAAAAAAACCTTTACTGCCTAACCATCTCATTCTGCTTTCAATATATACTTCTCCCCTGTTTATAATGTTAACATTGGTGGCACCTGCCACACTTGTATGTTCCTACTTTATTTCTATTCCCTTTATTTTTACTATGTCCATTCCTTTCCATCAAATTTTTTAGGCTACAAGAGTTTCTATAAACTACTTTTGGTTCCATTTTGGTAATCTCTTCCATATCCGTCAAAGCGGAGAATTTATTCCATTCCCTATTTAAAAATTCCTTTACTTTCCTATTGGAGGCATTGTATTCTACTACTAAACTTCTTTTGTATGTTTGTTGACCTATGGACACCAGATGGGGGTAGAATACACATGAAACATAGGTTTAAGGAAATCTTCATTGACACACACACACAAGAAACAAATATATAGTTTTCACATACTTGAGTTTTTAAACTAATTTATTTAAGATATTATTAATGAGATGTTTTATAGTAATTTATTAGTAAATTATTTATGAATGTTTATTATATGTATTTTAATTCAAATTATTTATATAAATAAATGATGTGGAATGATCAAGTTTAGCACAAGACACTTTCAGAGAGTAGGCATTAATATTTATGAGATGCAAAGGGAGATTTGTTAGTTTAAATTGAAGGAGATGTATTTCATTGGATTAACAATTAAACAGGTGACTTAGAGATTATTTAAATGGCTTTTCAAGTCAAAAATGGTTGTCTGATGAAGTCCTGTATGTAGGATGAAAACGCATGTATTTTATTTTTCCTTGGTGAATAAAAGCGTTAATTTTACTGGCGCTCTGTGATTTTGGTGTTGACACTATAGAGGAGAAGACCGTGGTCCAAGGCGTTCTTTTTGTTTGTTTATTGGAGTTTTAGTACTGCCGTTCTGCTGAATTATTTGGTTTATGTGAAAGTGGACTATTGGCGTCTTTCTCTATATCAACTTGGTGCAAAAAATGAGTGGCGAAGGCCAGGAGGAAGCTGGACAGTCTAGGAGGCTTATCGGTCAGCTCACTGAGCTGATAGATCTGCTTACGCCTCTCTGTGTCAGCCTTGTGGCTAACAGGAAATGTGTGACGGAGGAAGCAGATGGGGTTGACGAAAGAGAGCAACCGAAAGGGAAGAGAAAAAGGGAGCTGATTGGTAACCGTTATGGGACCGGCGACCGGGAAGACACCAATATTACTAACTTTAATCCTGCAGTCACACCGAGGAGTTTGGGAGAGGAAGTGAATGAAACAGAGAGAAGAAGTGGTTCCTTTAATGAACTTGGGGCCAAACCTAAAACGAGCGCTGTTTTTGTAGCGCATGAAGGTACTGTTTCAAGTAATACAAAAAGTAAAACTACTGAGGAATGGTTGAAAAAAGACTTTTTATTTAATAATGTTTCTGGTGAGAAACAAAATGACTTTAGTGTTAAAGATGGTAATTCATACAGAGTGAAAATGGACAAAATGTATGATTACATGATGAAATACAGGGTTTTTAGTATAGAAAATGCCTACCTAAGAGAGTGCTTGAAAAGGGAAATTGTTCCCAAAGGTTTGAGAGTGGTTAAATACCCTAACAATGTTACTGTGGGGTCCCACTTCCACAAATGTTTGTTGAAAATATTTAATAATTGTGGGCTTGAAATATTGAAAGCAATAATTGAAGAAAATGAAAGTAAGCAAAGTGAATTATAGAATGAAATTGAAGAACTAGACAAAAGTATAAAGTCTGATCTAATTTTTAACATAAAGGAAGAAAGGGATAGATTTTATAACATTAGAAGGGACATTGACACTAAATGTGAGAATATTATACAACGAAAGATGGGGAAGTTAAGAAGGGACATTATTGAATATGAGAATGACCTTTGTTACCCCAAGCCTATAGAAAAAAGGTACAATACAAAAGGTTTTATGAGGAAAAACAACAAATATTTTTCTAAAAAACAAGAAGGGTATGTGAATAGGAACAATTTTGAATGGGAAACAGAGACATATGATCAAGAATTCCCCCCGTTGGTGGGAAGAAGAGTTTATGAAACTGACTATCAAGAAAGGGGAGAAAATTTTCAGCAATGGGTGGGGGAGAAGGGGGAGGGGGAGATTTTAACAGACATTACCCCCCCTTCAGAGAACTTGACTCCCATTAGAAGCATAGAAAATAAAGTAATAAATAGGGACAATACTAAATACACTTATAATGAATTTAGCATTTACAATTTTGGGAATATAAATTTGACTATACCACACTTCACTTTATTGAGTAAGGGGTTGAAGTTTATTCCCATGGTAAAAGGTGACTTCACAAGAACCATCCTAGATATAAAGCTATTTACAAGAAAAATTAATTTAGAAGCAATGGCTTTAAGGGCAGGAATGGAAAAACAAGGAATGAAAGGAGATGGACTAACTAGAAAATCGGCATACAATCCCCCCCTTTTACCTCAAATAAAAAATTTTGAGAATGTTTTAGTAGAAGGGGTGAGGAGTAAAAGTAATAAAGTATGGTGTAATGAAAATTTAACTGTAGAAGAAAAGGTAGTCCTAAAAGAATTAAGTGGTGATGACACAGTCAGGGTCATGAAACCTGACAAGGGAGGGGGAATTGTTATTATGGATAAATTGGCATATGATGGAAAGATGAACGCAATTTTGAGGAATGAGAACATCTATACTATAGTATCCTTGAATTAGGTAAATGTAGCATACAAACGAATAGACAACTTGTTAGAGGATTTACTCACTGAAGAAGTAATAGATATGAAAATTTTCAAGTATTTAGAAGTGAATAAACCCAGAATAGCTACAATATTCGGGATACCTAAAATCCATAAAAACAAGGATGACCCCCCCCCCCCCAAGGCCAATAGTTTCGGCAGGTGGCTCTAAAACTGAAGCAATGGCTAAATTTGTTGACTACAAGTGTAAACACATTTGGGTCAACAATGAAATTATACTAAAGGACTCCTGGGACTTTTTGAGCCTATTAAAGCCTGAACATTATAGGGAGGATATGTTATTTGTGACAATTGATGTCATTGATTTATTTAGTTGCATTCCCTATCAGGAAGGGATAGGAATGTTCGAAGAGAGCATTTCTGAAGACAAAAAATTAAAACAAAAGGACAAAATAGCTTGTGTAGCACTTATGGATTATGTGTTGAAATTCAATTTTATTATGTTCCAAGGAGTATTATCAACAAAAATCTGAGTGGCTATGGGGCTGCATGTGCCCCTGTATGCCAACATTGTTTTATTAAAATGGGAAGAAAAATATATAATTAATAGTGAATATAAACAATACTGGTTAACATACCACAGATTTTTGGACGATATAGTGTTACTTTGGACAGGGGGGCTTGATAAATTTTTAGAATTTTTTGAATATATCAGTGGAACTACTAACTTCTTGAGATTTACATACTCTACTAGTTTAGAAACATTAAAATATTTAGATATAGAGTTATACAAAAGAGATGGAAAATATGAAACTAAAGTGCATAGAAAGGAGACTTACGTCAATTCCTATTTGCACTACGATAGTGCCCACCCCCTGCATAGTAAAAAGAATATTGTTAAGGGGCAATTTGTCAGGGGGTCTAGAATGACCAGTTGGGACTAGGATTTCGAAGTAGAGTGTAAAGTTTTAGAAAAAATGTTCTTGGAACGTGGTTATCCTGCAGAATTTATTAGTAAAATAAGGAATGAAGTGGAAAAAGGAAGGCAGGAGAGATTTAAGCCAATTTTGAGGAGAGGGATTAATAATGAGAATCAAAATGACGTCAACAAGAACAAAATAGGTCAACAAACATACAAAAGAAGTTTAGTAGTAGAATACAATGCTTCCAATAGGAAAGTAAAGGAATTTTTAAATAGGGAATGGAATAAATTCTCCGCTTTGACGGATATGGAAGAGATTACCAAAATGGAACCAAAAGTAGTTTATAGAAACTCTTGTAGCCTAAAAAATTTGATGGAAAGGAATGGACATAGTAAAAATAAAGGGAATAGAAATAAAGTAGGAACATACAAGTGTGGCAGGTGCCACCAATGTTCGTACATTATAAACAGGGGAGAAGTATATATTGAAAGCAGAATGAGATGGTTAGGCAGTAAAGGTTTTTTTAACTGTGATAGTAGAGGGGTCGTGTATCTTGTTATCTGTCAGTCCTGTCAGTCATTTTATGTAGGGAAGACAGAAAGACAACTGAAAAGAAGGAAATTCGAACACTCTTATGACATCACAAAAGAAAAAACACAAATGCATTGTATAGGCATTCTATTTCCTGCACTAAATTTAAATATGAATTTTTTGTTCTGGATCAAGTTAAACCAGATATTAGAGGTGGCCTGTGGGAAGAAATATTAGAAAGTAGGGAGCTTTGGTGGCAGGTCAACCTCGATGCAGGAAACAAACCAGGAATGAATGACTTTATATCAATTTCTTCTCTGTTGAAATTAAAGGCTAATAACATTTGATAAACTCAAACATGTAATTCTTTAAAATGGACACCAGATGGGGGTAGAATACACATGAAACATAGGTTTAAGGAAATCTTCATTGACACACACACACACAAGAAACAAATATATAGTTTTCACATACTTGAGTTTTTAAACTAATTTATTTAGGATATTATTAATGAGATGTTTTATAGTAATTTATTAGTAAATTATTTATGAATGTTTATTATATGTATTTTAATTCAAACTATTTATATAAATAAATGATGTGGAATGATCAAGTTTAGCACAAGACACTTTCAGAGAGTAGGCATTAATATTTATGAGATGTAAAGGGAGATTTGTTAGTTTAAATTGAAGGAGATGTATTTCATTGGATTAACAATTAAACAGGTGACTTACAGATTATTTAAATGGCTTTTCAAGTCAAAAATGGTTGTCTGATGAAGTCCTGTATGTAGGATGAAAACGCATGTATTTTATTTTTCCTTGGTGAATAAAAGCTCTGTGATTTTGGTGTTGACACTATAGAGGAGAAGACCGTGGCCCAAGGTGTTCTTTTTGTTTGTTTATTGGAGTTTTAGAACTGCCGTTCTGCTGAATTATCTAATTACTACACATCATACACTCACTCTACCTCTTCTGCCAATCACCACACCCACTAATTTGTAACATCCTACCTCCACCCCGAACTACTTATTCAAACTACTCAAATTGCACACAAACTTCTCTCCCTTACTCACCTCCCCTATTACTAAAATGTACACAACTCAAAACTCCACACAACTAAAACTTCTTATCTGCTTTTCATCTCTCTCCTGTCTTATTGCTATTTATTTCCTAACCTTCTATGAATACCCACTGTGCCCTAATATTACTACTTCATCTAAAGAAACCTCTACACCTTTATCAACCTTCTCTTCTACCCTCCCAAACCTCACAACTCTAGCAAAATACACTCCAGCCAAATACCACAAACTTGCTCACATCAAATCAAACAAATCAAAATCTAAAAAGCTAATAGACAGCTTATACGAGCTTCTTAAACCTAAAGATTTTAAACATCTCCATCTACTCCTGGACGGGGACATAAATCCAAACCCTGGACCAAACCATACACATTCAAATACTTATAAAAACAAGACAAAACTCCCACTCGATCTACTACCAGACCAACTAACTCTCTCTATATTGCCCATCTCAATATACATAGTATTTGTAATAAAACCTCTCAAGTACATGCCCTACCAGAAATCCATCAATTTGACATTTTATGCCTAACTGAAACATGGCTTAAGCCATCCATCAAAGACAGTGAAATCCCTCCTCCTGGGTACAACACCATTAGACTCGATCGTATCACTAAAAAGGGTGGGGGGATAGCAATTCTCCATAAAGCTCATATCCAAATTAGCAGTATAGAACAGACTCTTAGCCCCGATAACAATGCAGAAATCCTTACCTCTAAACTTCAAATCAATAGTTCTAAAACCATTAATATCATATGTGCTTATCTTCCACCAGGAAATAACATTAACACTCTAGAATGCATACTCAACACACTCTACACATACCTCCCTCAAGAAACAATACTCCTAGGTGACTTTAACATTGATTGCTATTCCTGTAACAAAACAAACCCTACCTCCCATATTAACCTTTATGGATTCACACAACTCATAGATAACCCTACTAGAACAAATAAAACCAACAAAAAAGAAACCATCTTAGACTGGATTCTTACTAATACTCCTCAACAAACCTACCAATCTGGCACTCTCCTTGAAGAACTAAGCGACCACTCATTGACCTATATCATCAGGCATAGAACCAACCTAACTTTACCTACCATATATAAAACCCTTCGCTTGAAAAAACACTTTAACTATGAACACTTTCTTGATGAATTAACTCAAGTTAATTGGTCTCCCCTAAAATATCTCCCTCTAAACAAAGCAGTCCAACATTTTAATTCCACATTTCTATCTATCCTAGACCACTATGCCCCAAATCGCACCATTAGAACTAATGTTAAAGTAGCACCCTGGCTAACCAAAACCACTCGACAACAAATTATCCTTGGAAACAAATACTGGGCAAAATGGCATGCCACCCAGAATCCAACAGATCACCAAAACTTCAAAGAACTTAGAAACAGTACTAAAAAAGCCATCCTAATGGACAAAAAGAATTACTACCAACATTTCCAACAAAACTCCAACAAGGAACCTAAAAGATTCTGGTCCAGCATCAATAATCTTTTATCCCCTAGCCAGTCTATCACACCAACCCCTGAGGGCTCCAACCCAGAAAATCCCACACAAACAGCCAATGACTTTAATTCATTTTTTACTAATACTATCCAAACTCTTGCTAGCCATCTATCTCCTGATACCTCTAAACTACCCCTCCCTACTTTAAATCTACCTCCTGCCTTTTATTTGCAACCTGTATCTACCTCCTTTATCTTATCACTGCTTCAAAAGCTAAAACCCACCACTCCTTCTGCTGACAAACTCCCTGCAGAATACCTGCAAATATGTGCAAATCTATTGCCTATCCCATCTCTATACTAATAAATAGATCTATACAGGAAGGAATTTTCCCATCTATTTGGAAGATATCTTATATCATCCCACTACACAAAGGGGGTAAGTCCAACGACCTCTCTAATTTCCGTCCTATAGCACTCATCACCTATCGCTAAAATCATGGAAAAATGTATTCACAAACAACTCCTTAACCACCTCCTACACAATAACCTACTTGCTAACTGCCAACATGGATTCAGACCTTCACATAGTACTACTACAGCCTTACTCTCCTTTACCAACTCCATTAATTGTAACCGTAAGAACTACATCCTATCGTCTTCAGTCTTCATAGACTTATTCTAAAGCCTTCGACATGGTTAACCATAAACTTGTTCTGCATATTCTTAAATCACTCTCACTTGATCCTCCTTCCTTAACTTGGTTTACATCTTACCTAGAAAACCGTCAGCAAGCAGTTCTCTGGAAAAATACTTTATCTAGCCTCCTCCCCATCTCATTGGGAGTTCCTCAAGGCTCTATCCTAGGCCCCCTTTTATTTTCTATCTTTATAAATGACCTCCATCTAGCTATCCCAAACACTATCTGCATACAATATGCTGACGATTCTACTATTATCTGCTCTGCCAATACACAAACTGAACTACAGTCTATCGCACAAAAAGCTTCTACTACTGTCGAGCAATGGTTCACTGATCGCTGCCTACTGCTCAACCCTAAAAAAACCAAACTGCTATTGTTCTCACCTTCCGATAGATCTACCCCTCTTAACTTTACTCTTACTTCCACTGACAACACCATTATTTTCCCAGAAACGACTACCAAACTAATAGGAATAACCACTTGACATCAACCTCAGCTTTGATACGCACATCAACAATACTATCAAATTAGTTAATAAGAAAATAGGTTCCCTTTACAGAATCAAAGCCTTCCTTTCACCAGAAGCAAAGACAATCTTAGCCAGATCCCATCTAATCTCTTCTTTACTATATGCATCTGCCTTATTCACTAACCTCTCCAAAAACAATATTAATAAACTAGCACAATCTTACCATAATATTGCTCGATTTGCAACAGGAACCCCATTTAGAACTCACCACTGCCTGAACCTAAGAGAACTAGGTTGGCTTGAACTCCCTAACCAACTCCTATTTCAACAATTCCAAATAGCTCCTACAATCCTATACCAGCCAACTAAAACACCCATACTCACTAACCTCATTTCACCTTACAATAACCTGAAGCATCTACGTTCTTCCAACAAGCTACAGATAAATATTACCAAACCTAAAAATTCTGCTGGAGATTGCCTCTTTTCCAACTCTGTTGGAAAAATGTGGAATAAATGACCCTCTGACATCACATATTTGTGCTCTCTCTCACTTTTTAAAAAACAAGTAAAAAATCATCTCAACAAACACTGGCTATGCTCCTGCACCAACCCAGGTTAACTCACTCCTTCCTCTTCTATCCTCTCTATCCTTACAGTAACTTTATATGTATGCTTTCTGACAAAAAAAAAAAAAAAAAAAAATTTACATGATATTTTGTTTGCAATTTTTAAATTAATGTTCCCTACTTACTGCTTTTTTTGTAAAATTGTATTTAACAATGTTTATGTTCTGTTTCCTATATGTTTTTTTATATCTGTAATTTACCCTTGGAGCTTTTCTCCCTGGGCCTCTACTGAAAATGGACATATATCCAGCTAGACTAGCCCAGTCAACAAATGTAAAATAAAATAAAAAATATATGATTAATTCAAACCCAGGGCTAAAAAGCAAGGTCATGCTGATAGTGAGTCTGCTGTTTGCAGAAACCAGTGGTGAACAATAATGTTTTCTATTGAAATTGTTTTATTCTGATAGTTTTTTAGCCGATAGTAAAATTTGCCATCAGTAAAATATTATAATCTCAAAGAAACACAGCCTTGTATGCAACATGAAGCCAGTTAGAAATGCTGCAGCTTTTTATCACATCGAGTGCTATCAGGCTCGTAATATTCATTCCCATTAATGGAATAACTCGAAACACATGCAGTTTATCTATCGATTTTACTTTAAGGTTGTATGCATGGTATTAACTGTATAGACAAGAAAAATGCAATAACTTTATTATAATTATAATAAAAGACATTTTATCCCAGTTAGACCTGACATTTAAATACATGGGTTCGACCTTTGAACTTTTAAATATGCTTTATGACTCAACATAGTACATCATATATAGAATTTCTGTGATTATTGGAACGCATTTATCTCATACACATTTATTTATTTATTTATATCCTGTCATATCTCACCAAGCTCTTGCTATGACAAAGTTAAACAGTATAACTATGTCACTTTCTAATTTTTAAATATAAATGCTTTCAATGGTCATATTTTTCTTTCTATTTAACTCAACATCTAATTAGTCACAACCACCACTTTTAGACTCACTACCAGTTCTTTCAGTATTTTATGAATAATATCTTTTTTATTATATAAAACCTCAAGCAAAATAAAATAAAGGAAACATCCACACTGTGCATTCTTTAAACAACTTCTTTTCCAATGTGGGCAACTGTTAGGGTCAATGTTACCCTAAAGATAAGCTTACAAACAAGGTTTCAATGTAACAAGTAATATAACTGAAGATAACAGCACTGAATAAATTGAAAGTACATATTTGTAGATGCATGCATTTTAAAGATTGGGTAGTGTGCATTCATTGTTTTATACTTGAAATTAGACAATTTCTATAATGCAATAATACTCTAAACTATAGACTTTATTAGGAAAGACCGGGACTAAAAGCTTTAGTGTCTCATAGGTCCTAAAATAAACATTTCTGGATAGCAAATGCAGATCTGCATTGTGAGAAGTCAGCCATTATCTATTTGCCAGTTTGATTCAGAAGCCTTCAACCTATGTGCAGAAAAGCAGATTGTAATGCTTCCTGTCCCTTGGTCATGCTCCTTGCTGATCGTAACCAAAGAAATGCTCACATAAGAAAAAGATCACCAAGACTTCCCGTTGAAGGTGGGAAAAGAAAAAATATAATTAAAACGACTCAGGCTGACAGAAAAATCTTAGATCTGTTTGAAATTAGCTCATGTCATTATTGAAAAAACTGCCAAACTAACAACGCGAGTGAGCCATAATTTGCAACAACCTCCCAATCTCCATGTACACCTCAAACCAGTCAGACCACAAATCCACCATTCCATCCCAGCTCCACAAAAAAAGGTCTGCACAGAGCACAAAAAGGCAGTCAAACTCTTTCCCACCAAAGTCTATTCCGAACACAGACTAAACACATCCCAGTGCAGGTCAGATCTCCACCTGACAAACTTACAATTTCCCACCAAATCAGGACTCTCACACCATCCACAGAGCCC
>NC_056732.1:1880268485-1880285454 GCF_019279795.1 Protopterus annectens
AAGTATTATTAAACTGTTGGTAATGGCTGGCAAACAGCCTGTGCCTTCTCGTGACTGTGATTTAGGTTCTTCAGCGCCACTAAATCTAGGAGCCAACGCTGTGGGTTTCCATATAGGAGGCTTCCCAATATTTTCCTTTGGGGAAGTATTATTAAACTGTTGGTAATGGCTGGCAAACAGCCTGTGCCTTCACCTGTGATTTAGGTTCTTCGGCGTTGCCACTTAAATCTAGGAGCCACGCGGTGGGTTTGGTTGAGGGAGGCTTCCCAATATTTTCCTTGGGGAAGTATTATTAAACTGTTGGTAATGGCTGGCAAACAGCCTGTGCCTTCGCACTGTGATTTAGGTTCTTCGGCGTCGCCACTTAAATCTAGGAGCCACGCGGTGGGTTTGGTTGAGGGAGGCTTCCCAATATTTTCCTTGGGGAAGTATTATTAAACTGTTGGTAATGGCTGGCAAACAGCCTCAGCCTCTCAAGACTGTGATTTAGGTTCTTCGACGTCGCCACTTAAATCTAGGAGCCACGCGGTGGGTTTGGTTGAGGGAGGCTTCCCAATATTTTCCTTGGGGAAGTATTATTAAACTGTTGGTAATGGCTGGCAAACAGCCTGTGCCTTCGCACTGTGATTTAGGTTCTTCGGCGTCGCCACTAAATGGGGCCTAGGAGCCACGCGGTGGGTTTGGTTGAGGGAGGCTTCCCAATATTTTCCTTGGGGAAGTATTATTAAACTGTTGGTAATGGCTGGCAAGGTCTGCAGCCTGTGCTCTCGCGACTGTGATTTAGGTTCTTTCGGGCAAGGCCGCCACTTAAATCTAGGAGCCACGCCGGTGGGTTTGGTTGAGGAGGCTTCCCAATATTTTCCTCAAAAGGCTATTAACTGTTGGCAATGGCTTGCAAACAGCCTGCCCCACTGTGATTTAGGCTCTTGGTAAGGCCACTTAAATCTAGGAGCCACGCGGTGGGTTTGGTTGAGGGAGGCTTCCTTATGACAGGAGCGAACGAGCGACAGGGGAACACAACAGTACACTTTGGCAACATGGGTGTCAAATGAGAGGTCACTGTCAACTTGGGTCCCTAGGTCTCTGATTACTTTTTCCGTACTCAGTGGGTTGCTGTCTATGTGATAATTTGTGGGTACTTTGTTTTTCCCAAAGGGGATGACTATACATTTTTTGGCATTTAGTTTAAGGCCATGACTCCAGCACCAATTGTCCGTTTCTGTGAGGCCTTTTTGTAGGATGTGTGTCTGCTGGTGTATCAACTATGGCGCCTAGTTTGCAGTCATCTGCGAACTTTGTTAGCCACAGCCCTCCCATGTTTGCTTTAACATCTGAGAAATAAATGCCGAACAAGAGGGGTCCCAGGACAGATCCCTGTGGAACACCACTTGTGACTGGCTTTGAGTCTGACATTGCTCCAGCGATTTTAACTTTATGGGTTCTGTCCTTTAGCCAGTTTGCAACCCATCTAGTGACATAAGGGTTTACGTTTAAGCTGGTGAGCTTATCTATGATGCCTGAGTGACGTATTGTGTCGAAGGCCTTAGCCAAGTCCAGGTAGGCAGTATGGACTGCTTTGCCCTCATCAATGGCTCTAGTGACTGTTTCAAAAAAGTCAACCAGGTTCAAAAGGCAGGATCTGCACTTTACAAAGCTGAACTGGGTGGGGTCAAGTGTCTGTAGGTCCCCTATGTCTCTGTTTATGAGTTCCATAATGATTCTTTCCATAGCTTTGCAGACCAGGCTGGTTAAGCTTATGGGGCGGTAGTTCCCAGGGTCTGTAGAAGTACCCCCTTTGTGGAGTGGGACCACTGTTGCTGTACGCCAGTGTTCAGGTACATATCCTGTAGTAAGGCTAAGGTTAAATAGCATTTTTATGTGTGGGTTTAGCTCCTCTTGGAGTTCACGAAGCGCAAACCCAGGATACCGTCAGGTCCCATTGATGCTGTGTTTTTAGCTTTGTTGAGGGCGGTTCTCACTTGGGCATCTGAGATGACAGGGAGATTACATTCAGCTGGGATAAGTATTTCTTCTTTTGGGGGTGAGGGAGGAGAAATTTGCACTGAACCTGTCAGCCAGAATGTTGGCAATATCTGTGGGTTCAGTGTATTTTTGTTGTTGTGAACTAACTCTGAGCATATCTGAGGGTTTCGCCCAGGTTTCTAACATAGCTGAAGAAGGCTTTGTGGTTATCTTTAGTGTCCTTAGCAATTTTTCTCTCAAAGTTGGCCTTGGATGTTTTTATGAGAGAATGTAGTTTTCTGCTAATGTTGATCAGAAATGTCTTCCCTTTATGGGATTTTGCTCTGTCATGCAGTAGCTTCCTTCTTTTGTTATACAATTTGTTAATAGCTGAGGTCCACCAGACAGGACGCTTGCCTTTGGTGGAGAGGGACTTGGATTTATTTGGGATTGCATGATCCATGCATTCTTGGAGATGTCCATAGAAAGCATTTGTGAAGGATTCAGCATTGTGGGACGTGGTATCCACTGGCCCAGTGGGCTTAAAGGATACCATCTCAGTCTTAAGAAGAGTGAAGTCTGCTTTTGAGAAGTTTTTCACTGTGGTCTTTTGCGCTGGGGGTGGAGGTGGGATATGTATATCCAGGGTGATTAGTTTGTGGTCAGATCTCACTAGTGAGGCGTATACCCCTGGTGTGGAGCATTTTGTTCCCCCTCATTTAATTAATTTAGATTTCCCAAATTCATATTTTGTATTCCATTTCAAATACATACTAAAAGGTCAATATGTGCCTTGAGAAAAGATCTTATGAAAAAAAACTATTTATAATACCATAGATTGCCTCACTTGTGATGTTACTGTACATTCTGATTTCAGTTTTGAGCTTGACTAAACTGTTAAGGGAAGTTGCAGAACCATTATTGTTATATATTATTATCTGAGACAGCATTTCACTTTATACAATAGAATGAACTACAAACACATTATTGCAGCTTCCCAGGTCTGATACTAACAAGATCTAATGGAGTTATCTTTATAACATCCATATCATATAAAACTGTACATTGAAGTATAGAGCTGCGCAGTTTCTTCTATAACAATATCACTTTTTGCCTGTACGAGAAAATAACAACAGCACTGTATATGAAGTTATAAGTGATCAACTAAACATTTTACACTCATGAATTTCATCAAGATAAACTTTAGTGTCTGAGTAAGAACAGTATATTAAATATAATGCAATAGATATGAATAATGACTCTACAGCAAATTAAGATTTACTTTGAGTAAGACAGCATATACTACATTTTCAAAAGAAGACTAGTTTCCATCAGCCTTGATGTTACATTCATTTGTAGTTCACTTTAACTAGCACACATTTCTCAATTTGTTGTCTCAGTATAAAGAGAGGGTCCAGAACGCATATTCCTGGGCATTAGTTTCTTTAGAATTGTGGTTTCCATAATCAAGGATAAACATTGGACCAGGTCGCATATGTTGCTAATTTCAGAGTAAAGAAGATTCATTTTAAATTGTATTTAATTTAAATGACTGGTAACCTTGAAACACTTCCATATAGGCAAGGCTTGCAAGTTACAAGAATGTAATAATCATTTGAATTGAGAATTTTCCTGAGCATCTAGGAGTCATTATAAGCCATCGAAAAACTGCATTGCTGCTTTACTTCTGTGTGTCTTACTGTCTAAACACACTGGGTATGTATCGAAAACATCTTTTTGCATGTATAATTTACGTAAGTAGTATGTATATACCTCTGCTGCTAAATAAATAAGTCTGATATGTTATTGAATCACTGTATTTACTCTCCTTGATTTAGTTCATATCAAACTAAGAACAGTATTATTCAGTAGCACAAATCAAACCTTTACTACCTTATATATCTTGATGTTGTATGACAGAGTTTGTTTGAACCAAACACTGTGTTAGATCAATCTTAACTATATGAAGAACTGGAAATACATGGAAAAGGTCTGGGAAGTGAAGTAGTTTCTATGTCCATTTCAATTTCATACTAAAGGTTGAGATTTTGTATGCATGAAAAGGAAAATCTGCTGTCAAATGCTTCAGCTGCATTTTTAAATGTTAGTGTAGAATTCTTTTTTTCGCCTTTTACTTCCCCCCCTTCTCTCCTCTTTCCCTTTTTTCTTTTTCATTTCTCCCCTCATATAGATTGTGTTATAAATGATATATCCGCACCCCTGGATTTACTGACTACTCTCTATTTCTCCTACATACACGTACCTTACTGTAGCCCTGCAACATACTCCTGTCTATAAGCACCTTAGATTAAGCCTGGTTTACTCGCTTTTTCATTCTCCCACTCTTAAACTTACCTTCTGATTACTCCCTTTCTACTGATTGTCTTCCTTGGTTGTCCACTCTCTTGTCTCTACCTGCTTCGTTCGCCCTGTGGGCTCACTCCGCTCCCCTACTCTGCCCTCAATTCCCACACGCCCCCAGTGCTCCTGCATTAATACCTCTAGAAACCACACCCCTCTTTTATCTACTCCAATCTAATTACTACACATCATACATTCACTCTACCTCTTCTGCCAATCACCACACCCACTAATTTGTAACATCCTACCTCCACCCCGAACTACTTATTCAAACTACTCAAATTGCACACAAACTTCTCTCCCTTACTCACCTCCCCTATTACTAAAATGCACACAACTCAAAACTCCACACAACTAAAACTTCTTATCTGCTTTTCATCTCTCTCCTGTCTTATTGCTACTTATTTCCTAACCTTCTATGAATACCCACTGTACCCTAATATTACTACTTCATCTAAAGAAACCTCTACACCTTTATCAACCTTCTCTTCTACCCTCCCAAACCTCACAACTCTAGCAAAATACACTCCAGCCAAATACCACAAACTTGCTCACATCAAATCAAACAAATCAAAATCTAAAAAGCTAATAGACAGCTTATACGAGCTTCTTAAACCTAAAGATTTTAAACATCTCCATCTACTCCTGGACGGGGACATAAATCCAAACCCTGGACCAAACCATACACATTCAAATACTTATAAAAACAAGACAAAACTCCCACTCGATCTACTACCAGACCAACTAACTCTCTCTATATTGCCCATCTCAATATACGTAGTATTTGTAATAAAACCTCTCAAGTACATGCCCTACCAGAAATCCATCAATTTGACATTTTATGCCTAACTGAAACATGGCTTAAGCCATCCATCAAAGACAGTGAAATCCCTCCTCCTGGGTATAACACCATTAGACTCGATCGTATTACTAAAAAGGGTGGGGGGATAGCAATTCTCCATAAAGCTCATATCCAAATTAGCAGTATAGAACAGACTCTTAGCCCTGATAACAATGCAGAAATCCTTACCTCTAAACTTCAAATCAATAGTTCTAAAACCATTAATATCATATGTGCTTATCTTCCACCAGGAAATAACATTAACACTCTAGAATGCATACTCAACACACTCTACACATACCTCCCTCAAGAAACAATACTCCTAGGTGACTTTAACATTGATTGGTATTCCTGTAACAAAACAAACCCTACCTCCCATATTAACCTTTATGGATTCACACAACTCATAGATAACCCTACTAGAACAAATAAAACCAACAAAAAAGAAACCATCTTAGACTGGATTCTTACTAATACTCCTCAACAAACCTACCAATCTGGCACTCTCCTTGAAGAACTAAGCGACCACTCATTGACCTATATCATCAGGCATAGAACCAACCTAACTTTACCTACCATATATAAAACCCTTCGCTTGAAAAAACACTTTAACTATGAACACTTTCTTGATGAATTAACTCAAGTTAATTGGTCTCCCCTAAAATATCTCCCTCTAAACAAAGCAGTCCAACATTTTAATTCCACATTTCTATCTATCCTAGACCACTATGCCCCAAATCGCACTATTAGAACTAATGCTAAAGTAGCACCCTGGCTAACCAAAACCACTCGACAACAAATTATCCTTGGAAACAAATACTGGGCAAAATGGCGTGCCACCCAGAATCCAACAGATCACCAAAACTTCAAAGAACTTAGAAACAGTACTAAAAAAGCCATCCTAATGGACAAAAAGAATTACTACCAACATTTCCAACAAAACTCCAACAAGGAACCTAAAAGATTCTGGTCCAGCATCAATAATCTTTTATCCCCTAGCCAGTCTATCACACCAACCCCTGAGGGCTCCAACCCAGAAAATCCCACACAAACAGCCAATGACTTTAATTCATTTTTTACTAATACTATCCAAACTCTTGCTAGCCATCTATCTCCTGATACCTCTAAACTACCCCTCCCTACTTTAAATCTACCTCCTGCCTTTCATTTGCAACCTGTATCTACCTCCTTTATCTTATCACTGCTTCAAAAGCTAAAACCCACCACTCCTTCTGCTGACAAACTCCCTGCAGAATACCTGCAAATATGTGCTAAATCTATTGCCTATCCCATCTCTATACTAATAAATAGATCTATACAGGAAGGAATTTTCCCATCTATTTGGAAGATATCTTATATCATCCCACTACACAAAGGGGGTAAGTCCAACGACCTCTCTAATTTCCGTCCTATAGCACTCATCACCTATCGCTAAAATCATGGAAAAATGTATTCACAAACAACTCCTTAACCACCTCCTACACAATAACCTACTTGCTAACTGCCAACATGGATTCAGACCTTCACATAGTACTACTACAGTCTTACTCTCCTTTACCAACTCCATTAATTGTAACCGTAAGAACTACATCCTATCATCTTCAGTCTTCATAGACTTATCTAAAGCCTTCGATATGGTTAACCATAAACTTCTTCTGCATATTCTTAAATCACTCTCACTTGATCCTCCTTCCTTAACTTGGTTTACATCTTACCTAGAAAACCGTCAGCAAGCAGTTCTCTGGAAAAATACTTTATCTAGTCTCCTCCCCATCTCATTGGGAGTTCCTCAAGGCTCTATCCTAGGCCCCCTTTTATTTTCTATCTTTATAAATGACCTCCATCTAGCTATCCCAAACACTATCTGCATACAATATGCTGACGATTCTACTATTATCTGCTCTGCCAATACACAAACTGAACTACAGTCTATCACACAAAAAGCTTTTACTACTGTCGAGCAATGGTTCACTGATCGCTGCCTACTGCTCAACCCTAAAAAAACCAAACTGCTATTGTTCTCACCTTCCCATAGATCTACCCCTCTTAACTTTACTCTTACTTCCACTGACAACACCATTATTTTCCCAGAAACGACTACCAAACTACTAGGAATAACCATTGACATCAACCTCAGCTTTGATACGCACATCAACAATACTATCAAATTAGTTAATAAGAAAATAGGTTCCCTTTACAGAATCAAAGCCTTCCTTTCACCAGAAGCAAAGACAATCTTAGCCAGATCCCATCTAACCTCTTCTCTACTATATGCATCTGCCTTATTCACTAACCTCTCCAAAAACAATATCAATAAACTAGCACAATCTTACCATAATATTGCTTGATTTGCAACAGGAACCCCATTTAAAACTCACCACTGCCTGAACCTAAGAGAACTAGGTTGGCTTGAACTCCCTAACCAACTCCTATTTCAACAATTCCAAATAGCTCATACAATCCTATACCAACCAACTAAAACACCCATACTCACTAACCTCATTTCACCTTACAACAACCTGAAGCATTTACGTTCTTCCAACAAGCTACTGATAAATATTACCAAACCTAATAATTCTGCTGGAGATTGCCTCTTTTCCAACTCTGTTGGAAAAATGTGGAATAAATTACCCTCTGACATCACATCTCTGTAGTGAAAAATCATCTCAACAAACACTGGCTATGCTCCTGCACCAACCCAGGTTAACTCACTCCTTCCTCTTCTATCCTCTCTATCCTTACAGTAACTTTATATATATATATGCTTTCTGACAAAAAAAAAAAAATTACATGATATTTTGTTTGCAATTTTTAAATTAATGTTCCTTACTTACTGCTTTTTTTGTAAAATTGTATTTAACAATGTTTATGTTCTGTTTCCTATATGTTTTTTTATATCTGTAATTTACCCTTGGAGCTTTTCTCCCCGGGCCTCTACTGAAAATGGACATATATCCAGCTAGACTAGCCCGGTCAACAAATGTAAAATAAAATAAAATAAATAAAAAATATATGATTAATTCAAACCCAGGGCTAAAAAGCAAGGTCATGCTGATAGTGAGTCTGCTGTTTGCAGAAACCAGTGGTGAACAATAATGTTTTCTAGTGAAATTATTTTATTCTGATAGTTTTTTAGCCAATAGTAAAATTTGCCATCAGTAAAATATTATAATTTCAAAGAAACACAGCCTTGTATGCAACATGAAGCCAGTTAGAAATGCTGCAGCTTTTCATCACATCGAGAACTATCAGGCTCGTTCATAGGTTCATAGGTTCATAGGTTCATACTAGGCTATCTGCCCGAGGGCATTTATAAGCCTAGCCCATAGTTTTGTGGCTTAAGCCACCCCTTTTGTATGGGGAACTATTCGTTCGTTCGTAATATTCATTCCCATTAATGGAATAACTCGAAACTCATGCAGTTTATGTATCGATTTTACTTTAAGGTTGTATACATGGTATTAACTGTATAGACAAGAAAAATGCAATAACTTTATTATAATTATAATAAAAGACATTTTATCCCAGTTAGACCTGACATTTAAATACATGGGTTCGACCTTTGAACTTTTAAATATGCTTTATGACTCAACATAGTACATCATATATAGAATTTCTGTGATTATTGGAACGCATTTATCTCATACACATTTATTTATTTATTTATATCCTGTCATATCTCACCAAGCTCTTGCTATGACAAAGTTAAACAGTATAACTATGTCACTTTCTAATTTTTAAATATAAATGCTTTCAATGGTCATATTTTTCTTTCTATTTAACTCAACATCTAATTAGTCACAACCACCACTTTTAGACCCACTACCAGTTCTTTCAGTACTTTATGAATAATATCCTTTTTATTATATAAAACATGAAGCAAAATAAAATAAAGGAAACATCCACACTGTGCATTCTTTAAGCAACTTTTTTCCAACGTGGGCAACTGTTAAGGGACAATGTTACCCTAAAGATAAGCTTACAAACAAGGTTGCAATGTAACAAGTAATATAACTGAAGATAACAGCACTGAATAAATTGAAAGTACATATTTGTAAATGCATGCATTTTAAAGATTAGGTAGTGTGCATTCATTGTTTTATATTTGAAATTAGACAATTTCTATAATGCAACAATACTCTAAACTATAGACTTTATTAGGAAAGACCGGTACTAAAAGCTTTGGTGTCTCATAGGTCCTAAATAAACATTTCTGGATAGCAAATTCAGATCTGCATTGTGAGAAGTCAGCCATTATCTATTTGCCAGTTTGATTCAGAAGCCTTCAACCTATGTGCAGAAAAGCAGATTGTAATGCTTCCTGTCCCTTGGTCATGCTCCTTGCTGATCGTAACCAAAGAAATGCTCACATAATAAAAAGATCACCAAGATTTCCCACTGAAGGTGGGAAAAGAAAAAAGATAATTAAAACGACTCAGGTTGACAGAAAAATCTTAGATCTGTTTGAAATCAGCTCATGTCATTATTTAAGAAACTGCCAAACTAACAACGCAAGTGAGCCACAATTTACAACGACCTCCCAATCTCCATGTACACCTCAAACCAGTCAGACCACAAATCCACCATTCCATCCCAGCTCCACAAAAAAAGGTCTGCACAGAGCACAAAAAGGCAGTCAAACTCTTTCCCACCAAAGTCTATTCCGAACACAGACTAAACACATCCCAGTGCAGGTCAGATCTACACCTGACAAACTTACAATTTCCCACCAAATCAGGACTCTCACACCATCCACAGAGCCCAACAACCTATCAATTCACAGGTGAACAACCATACAGAGACAGAATGAACAAAGCCGTAACAACCATCTACACTCAAACCTCTCTTTGATTCAGACAGCAAAGTTAATATAATCATCCATCATTCAAGCACAGAGAAACAAATAATCCTAGAATAATAACTCACCTTATCCACCATGATCCACTGGAGAACCCAAACAGCTGCATCTCTTGAACAATTAATTCCTTGACAGTCCAACATCAGCCTGAGTATTCATGACACAAAAGACACATCCGCAGGTTGCCACAATTACCATAATAACCTCCAACAAATCACACTACATGGCAACTAAACTATAGTCACCAAAATATGCTGTGCTATGTTTTTAAAAATATGTCTCATAAGAAAACAGGAGGCAATAGCACTGCACAAGGCTTCACATCACAGAGTGAAGTCCAAACAATTACTACAACTAAATTTTGTGAGAACAGTGTATTGGAACAAAGATAATAAGGTTTATAAGATCTTTACCGATAGTTAGAGACTCTGCATTAACTTTTAATGACTATGGTTGAGATGATCAAAACAGAACCAACATAAAAACAAAAAAAATCCCTATGATAATAACTCTATCGAGTGACAGTATATCAACACTTAAAAACCTTTGTAAAGTGTCATTTATATCTGTAATATATTAGGAAAACTATATAAGGTGAACTAATTAAATAATATAAGGTTTATAAAGTTACACCAAAATTGCAGAGTTATAGTTCTCTTCAGATAAACTGGTATATTATGTAGATATAATGTAATGAGGAAGGAACATGGAAAAAATGCCATTTAAACATTATATGGATACTGCTTCTAGATTTATAATGATAATTTAGATTATTAAACAGTCACTTTTCCTTTAACAGCTTCTTATTTTCCTGTGTTTTCCAGACATTTCTCTCAGCCAACCTTTTCAATGAACTGTTGCTCCAATCCATTTATACGGGTTGCTCTAGTACTTTTAAGAAAGAAAGTGGAGAGTCTATATCTTCAAAAGTTCTTGTTTCATCATGATCATGAAGAAATATTTTTAGTCTAGCTGGAAAGAGCAAGTGGACATTGATCTGCTTTTTAGTTCTTTAATAATAGGCAGCAATTCTTTTCTTTTGGAAATAGCTGGAGGTGAGTAGTCATTATCAAACCTAATTATTTTCCCATCTAGTTTGATGGGCATTTTTGACCATGCTGCTTTGAGAATCAGTCCTTTATAAAGTGATGAAAAAAATCTTACAATTACAAATCTCAGTGTGGATTTTTTATCAGAAGGAGTCACTGAGAGATCTGCATGCTGTCTCAATTCCATAAGACATTGCTTCACTCAAATCAAGTATATTAGGGAGCCGGAATGTCAAAACGTTTAACATGTTATTCCATTCAATTTTCTCTGAAATTCCAAAGATCTTGACATTATTCCCTCACAATCTGTTCTCCAGATCATCCAGTTTGGCCAACAGGAGTGTGTTTTGTTTTAATAAAAATTTCCATCTTTTTTCCATTTAATTTAAAGATTCTTCCATTCCAGAAATGTGAAGTTTTTGTTGACTGAGTGTCTCTTGAAGTAATTCCATGGTACATCTCTCCATGAAGATTTCTAACTTACTATCCATTTTCAGAGATAACTCCTGTATATTAGTTTGAACTATTTGAAGCTCCTTCTTCAATGCAGTGTCATGACAGTTAGTTTTACTATGACTCATCTTGCTTGAATGAGAAAAATTCTTACAAGTAGCTTTTTTACAGGAAAATGTAGGTATTTCTAAATAATTTTTATATGTTATCAAAGAGAATGATTTAACTTATTAACTTTTTATAAAGAAAACAAAAAACAGTAACATAGCAATAACATCTCCTGTCAGAAATATGTCAAGAACAGCACAGCTGATTAATTCTGCTTCTATCCCTTCAGCATCCTAGCCATGCCCTCCTGTATATTCATCTGTTATTACTTTCTAACTTCAGTCATTAATGATTTGCCAGTAATTTGCCAGAAAAGCACACTTTTATGAAAAATAGACCAAAAATATGAGGCAAAAATCTGGACATTCTGTGAAAATCTGTACAGTTGAGAGTTATGGCCACCTGTGGTCCCCTCTGCAAACTGGCAAGTTCCCAACATCACCAATACAGTTAGCAAAATATACATATATGTATAAACAAATAAGTCAAAGTAGACCTTGACAGAGTTAAATGCAAATTGGTGCTGACTTTGATTCAACACGTTTGCTGCTTCAGACCAGTTTGATTCTTGAAATGCCATAATTTTTTTCTTTCCAATGATAAAACAATATATCAACATATTCTGTATACAGGGGGTGCATTTTGTTATCCTGAGCACAGACTGTATACTCACAAATAATGGGAACCAATGCAGCATAGAGAATACAAATGTAGACTGCACAGGCTTATATACTCAAAACTATCCAGACCATATTACATCTCAGAAACAGTTTGACATGTTCGAGCAAAAGTTCTGAACAACCAACATGGGTATTATTTTATAAACAATAATGAATTTATACTTTTACTTGAAGATATAGTCGAATACTTGCATGTTGAATTTCTGAGTAGCAGGTCACAGTTCTAGGTAATGTTTTATTTCACTCTTTTTCAGAACCGACGTCATATGCTTGAAAATGTCATGTTAATGTACTATCAAACAGTGGTTTCAGTTCTTATGTTAAAAAGCAAAATATGCTTATTGTTTTCTTTATTACATAATTATATCACAATAAAAAGTTGAATACGTGTTTGTTGTAAATTAAATCTAAAAACTAGATACAGATTTGCTGTATCCAGGACTGTTTTGTAAGCTCCTCAGGCCCCCCAAGCCTTTCTGTGTTGGAGGGAAGCCTGCTAGCTTATCAGTGGGAGTGGTAAGCACTAGGTAACCTATCTACCACATAAGGCGTGGTTTCTGGCCCAGAAATTGTAGTTATTGGCTGTATGGGTGATTTTCCATCTCTCTCAACTTTCTGATTTAAAAGCCCACATTTGCACTTGTTTCTTTCCTGTAACTAGTCTAGTGCAGATACAGATTCTTAGTTTTAACACTTGAATTTGCTTATTCATGCTGAGCACTTGGTCTGAACTTGTTGTAAGCACAAAATAAGCTACAAATGACTACAGCACTCAGCCGTCCTCATTATCTAGAGGAAAACAGTTTTTGTACTCACTTTCCTCACTTATCCAGAAAAAAAAATATGTATTTATTCAGGCATGTCCAAGGGTCAGCTTCCAGTGTTCTCTCCCATCTGTCTGATGAATCTGGGCATCATGGGGCAATGTACCAGTTGCCTCATGTACCCAGACAACCCTCTCCTCCTACCACCCAACACTACAACCTGTGAGAGATGCACTTATCTAGCCAAACTGGAGGTAAATCTCTCTCCAACCAAGACTGAACTTGACAGTCAAAAGGAGAAGGTAAACACTTGCACCTCACCACACTCATCACATAGTCCCACTAAACCTACATCACCAAAATCCACACATAGAAACATAAAAACATTTGCAGAGGCTCGCAGTAATAATCTGCTCAAGCAACAGAGACATCCAAAGCAGAAACGCAAACAACCTCCACCTCCTAACACAACCCAAATGACTTATAGACTACAGACTCAGTGTGCCACTCAACTACAGCCCATAAGGCAAAAAATGTACCCAACACACTGGTCATAGGTACCTCTATAGTCAGGCACACTGATGTCCCACTCACCAGGCTAAAGAAGGAGAAGGCTACTGCCAGCTGCCTGTCAGGTGCCAGGATCCGCCACATAACCCACGAACTCAGGTCACTCCACAACAAGTACAAATACGACTTTGTGATTGTCCATGTTGGTGTGAATGACCTGAGACATACCTCCCTGGGCTACATGAAAAGAGGCATGGAAGAGCACTCTGATCTTGTAGCCCAGGCATGTATGACCCTAGCCCTGAGTAGCATGCTGCCAATACCCAGAATGATACCGCAGTACAAGGACAAAATGATTGACTTCAACTATTGGCTAAGCTTCTGGTGTCATTCTAAGGGGATCCAGTATCTGTCTGCCTGGGACAACATGGTCGACAGGCCATGATACTTTGCCAGAGATGGCCTGCACCTATCACCCCTGGGATTCTGGATACTGGCTAAGGCTCTTGCCCCCCCTATAGTGCCTTTTCAGGCAAGGATCAAATGACAAATTCACCACCATAACAGGAACAGGCAAGCAAAAACTGAGGGTAATGCTACTCAATGCTAGAAGTCTAAATCTCAAAATGCGCTCCCTCGTGGCACTCCTTAAAATGGAGAACATCAATATCTGTGCAGTGACTGAGATTTGGTTTAAGGCTCCAGGGAGCACCCCTGCATTACCAGGCTGTAACTCATACCACAGTTTTCGGCCATCTAACCTGGACTGGAAGACCAAAAGTGGAGGTGTGTCCATATTCATTATGGATATCCACACCTCCAGGCATAATGCATCTGAGGTTATTCAAGTGCAACTAATTCTGGGCAAAACTGCAATCCAAATTGTAGCCTGCTACAGATCCCCCACCATGCCCCAGGATCCCCACTCCTCTTTTCTTGATATACTGGAAAATATTAGGGCTCAACCAAAAACCCTAATAATGGGCAACTTTAACTACCCCACCATTAACTGGGAAAACTACTCATGTACCAACTCCTTCACTCAACGCTTTCTGAAATTCATAAATTCCAATGCCCCCACCAGGGGCAACAATATCTTAGACCTAGTCATTACCAACATGAGTGACTAGTGTTCCACACCTGAAGTCAACTCCTCGTTGGTCAGATCCGACCATAAAATAATCATCTTAGATATCCACATCCCGCCCCCAATCCCCATTAAGGAAATCATGGTAAAATTTTTTTCCAAAGGTAGCTTCATGTTTCTTAAGACAGAAGAGGCGAACTTCATGACACCCATGCAGATGGACAATACAGTTACAACTGCTGAATCCTACACAAATGCACTCTATAAGCACTTACATGCGTGCATGGATTGTGCTATCCCAAACAGAACCAAGACACTAGAAACTGTTGCAAAAGAGAGTAAAATCCCATGAGTGGAGGAGCTCCCTGGTCAGCCTCAGTAAAAAGCTGAGATCCCTTATAAGATCCTCCAAAGCTAGCTACGAAAACAAAATTGCCACTGATTTTGCTATGTCAAGAATCTCAATGGCAACACCCAGATCTGCTCTGAGTTACAGCACAACGGCATGAAAATTACAGAACCAACTGATATTGCCAACATACTGGCAGATAGGTTCAGTACTAACTTTACCCCCCCTCTCACCCCCTAAAGGTCCCATATCTATACAGGAAGAATGCAGAGCCCTTGTAATCACAACTATGCAGGTAAAAGCTGCATTCTCTAAAGCCAAAAACACAGCATCCATGGGACCGGACAACATTCTACACGAACTTCAGAACAAACTGGCTCCCCACCTAAGCACCATGTTCAGTCATAGCCTCATGTCAGCCTTTGTGCTCACTGAATGACATACAGCAACAGTTATCCTACTCCACAAAGGGGGAACCACCACTGACCCCAGAAACTATCGCCCTATTAGCCTGACAAGCCTGGTCTGTAAGGCCATAGAATGTATCATCATGGAACTCATAAACAAAAATATTGGTAACATCCAAACTCTGGACCCCACCCACTTCGGGTTTGTAAAAGGCAGATCATGAACCTGAATGACTTCTTTGAGGCAGTCACCAAAGTTGTAGATGAGGGTAAGGTGGTTCACACAGCCTATCTTGACCTCACCAAGGCTTTCGACACCATCCCCCATTCTGGAATTACAGCTAAACTCACTAAACTAGGTATAAATCCCTACATCCCTAGATGGGTGGCCAACTGGCTCACTGACAGAACCCACACTGTAAAAGTTGCAGATGCAGGGTTCAGTAAAGGGGCCTCTCCTGTTTGGTATCTACTTCTCTGAAGTACAGGCTAACACAGAAGGCCTTTGGCTAACAAAGTTTGCAGATGACTGCAAACTAGGAGCCATAGTTGAGTCCCCAAATGATATGGACATCCTACAGAAGGGCCTCACTGAGACAGATGCCTGGTGTCAGAGGCATGGCCTCAAGCTCAATGCCAAAAATTGCATTGTCATCCCCTTTGGTAAAAACTTTGTACCCATGAACTACCACATAGGCGGCAGTCTTCTTAATGTCGAATGTGTGGTAAGAGACCTTGGGACCCAGGTGGACAGGAGACTCACCTTTGATAATGACATAGCCACAGTTGTAAGGAAATCCTTCTATGTGCACACCTCATCACAAAAGGGTTCTCATCCAGGAAAAAAGAGGTCATTGTTCGCCTCTACTCGACACTCATTAGGCCCATTATAGAGTACAATGCCCCATTTGGAATGTACCTCACAAGACATCTGCAACAGCTGGAAAGGCCACAGAAGTACCTCACAAAGAGGATTCCTGGCCTCCAACAGATGTCCTACACTGACCGTCTCATAAAAACTCCAGCTTTACTCCATAGCATATCGCCTACTCCGAGGTGATCTCTGCCTAACGTATAAAGCTATGTCAAACCCAGAGCTGTTGGACATGCTACACCTAAAGAAATCCCAATCCCTCTGAGCTACACACTCTAAGGACCTAAATCTTGTCACCACAACAAACAGGACATGCTGGAGGGATAGATTCCTTTCCCAGAGGCTTCCCATACTCTGGAACAAGTTACCCATCTATGTCAAGTAAAGTTCATCTTTAGCACTCTTAAAGAAGAATCTTGATGAGTGGCTGGGAAATAGGAAATACACCCCGGGATCACTTCTGTGGCTCTGCTTGACAGAGGCACAGGAAAATAACTTCTTTGGGTGGCATAAGCCAGGGAACCTTGTTGGCTAGGCTTACTTAGGCCCTTGAGCTGATAGCCTAGTACCTACCTATGAACCTATAAAAAACATTGCATTGGGGATGCCATAAATTATAATAACAATAATAATAAGATAAAAATTTGAAATCCAACTTTGAATGCA
>NC_056732.1:1880285954-1880302451 GCF_019279795.1 Protopterus annectens
GAAAAAATTAAATTTGTGCATACCTAGCCATAATGTAAGCATGTTAGGAGTGCTGGTAGTATGACATTATTTGTGCATACTGCCATAATGAGTGATCTATTCATGGACTTACATATGTAGGCATGTTAGGAGTGATAGCAGTATGATGACATTATCCGTGCAGACTGCCATAACGGGATGCTCTATTCATGGACTTACATATATAAGCGTTTTAGCAGTGCTGGTAATATGATGACATTATCCATGCAGATTGCCATAACGGGATGCTCTAATCATGGACTTACATATGTAAGCATGTTAGCAGTGCTAGTAGTATGATGACATTATCCGTGCAGGCTTCCATAAGAGGATGCTCTATTCATGGACTTACATATGTAAGCATTTTAGGAGTGCTGGTAGTATGATGACATTATCCATGCAGATTGCCATAATGGATGCTCTATTCATAGACTTACATATGTAAGCATGTTAGCAGTGATGGTAGTATGATGACATTATCCATATAGACTGCCATAAAGGGATACTCTATTTATGGACTTACATATGTAAGCATGTTAGCAGTGCTCGTAGTATGATGACATTATCCGTGCAGATTAGTAACCACAGAACCACCTCTCCACCACAAAACAGCTCAAAGAGTAAATGTTCCAAGCCCGCTAGCTGTAACCATAAAGGGTATCCTCCGTAAAGTCTCGAAAGTAACAACACTTCGCCACCTCTTAAAAAATCTTCAAAAAATTCCCGGAAACTGAAGTCACAGCCAAAAAGTTTTATTGAACTCACACAGCAAACAACAAACAAGATTGAGCGCGCTTTCGTCTGTTAGACTTCCTCAGAATCACATGATTGCCAAAATACTTTGCTATTATATAGCATCACGTTGTTATTAATTGATACTTAACACAATACTTAATTGACCACACCATGGCTACTTCAGTTAACAAAATCTAAATCTAAAAATATTCACATTTAAAACCCAAGAACAATCTAAGTGTATTGTATACTATACTTAAAAACTTTTAAGACCTTTTAAAAAACGAAACTCCTTTTATAAAAATATATAAGGATGCATATATATATATATATATATACAATTTATATATAATATTATATCAACTATAAATATACAAATACATAAAAATAATAATATATAAATATGTAAATGCATAAATATGAATATATATAAATTCTTAACCACACCAATATATAGATAAATACAGTGTACATGTATGAATATAGTATATATTATATAGATAATTGTATATACCCAATAATGAATTCAATTATAAATATTTAATTTAAATAAATATATAAATATATAATTATATAAATGTATAGCATATGTTAAAATAGTATTATTTTAAAAAACTTGAAGGTATATGATATTAACTGATGTATAAAAATATGTATCATCATCTCATATAACTATTATTTGATTTGAGATTTAGGATTATTTGCTAAAAGTTTCAGTGCAGGTTTTATAGAGAAATGGTCATTTAATCCCATGCTCTGTTCATGGACTTACATATGTAAGCATGTTAGCAGTGCTAGTAGCGTGATGACATTATCCATGCAGATTGCCATAACGGGATGCTCTATTCATGGACTTGCATATGTAAGCATGTTAGGCGTGCTGGTAGTATGATGATATTATCCGTGCCGATTGCCACAACGGGATGCTCTATTCATGGACTTACATATGTAAGCATGTTAGGAGTGGTAGTCTTATGATGACATTATCCATGCAGATTGCCATAACGAGATGCTCTGTTCATGGACTTAAATATGTACGCATGTTAGCAGTGCTGGTAGTATGATGACATTATCCATGCAGACTGCCATAATGGAATACTCTATTAATGGACTAAAATATGTAAGCATGTTAGGAGTGCTGGTAGTACAACATTATCCGTGCAGACTGCCATAAAGAGATGCTCTATTAATGGACTTACATATGTAAACATGTTAAGAGTGATAGCAGTATGTTGACATTATCCGTGCAGACTGCCATAAAGAGATGCTCTATTAATGGACTTACATATGTAAACATGTTAGTAGTGCTGGCTTTATGATGACATTATCCATATAGACTGCCATAGCGGGATGCTCTATTCATGGACTTACATATGTAAGCATGTTAGGAGTGCTGGTAGTATGATGACATTATCCATGCAGATTGACATAATGGGATGCTCTATTCATGGACTTACGTATGTAAGCATGTTAGCAGTGCTGGTAGTATGATGACATTATCCATGGAGATTGCCATAACGGGATGCTCTATTTTTGGACTTACATATGTAAGCATGTTAGCAGTGCTGGTAATATGATGACATTATACATATAGACTGCCATAACGGGATGCTCTATTCATGGACTTACGTATGTAAGCATGTTAACAGTGCTTGTAGTATGATGGCATTTTCAGTGCAGATTGCCATAACAGGATGCTCTATTCATGGCCCCACATATGTAAGCATGTTAGGAGTGATAGCAGTATGATGACATTATCCGTGCAGATTGCCATAACAAGATGCTTTATTCAAGGACTAACACATGGAAGCATGTTAGTACTGCTAGTAATATGATGACATTGTATATACAGACTGCCATAACAGGATACTCTATTCATGGACTTATGTATGTAAGTATGGTAGGAGTGCTGGGAGTATGATGACATTATCTGTGCAGATTTCCATAACGAGATGCTCTATTCATGGACTTACATATATATGCATGTTAGGAGTGCTGGTAGTTTGATGACAATATCCATGCAGATTGTCATAAATGGATGCTCTATATTCATGGACTTACATATTTAAGCATGTTAGGAGTGCTGGTAGTATGATGACATTATCCGTGCAGATTGCCATAATGGGATGCTCTATTCATGTACTTACATATGTAATCATGTGAGGAGTGATAGCAGTATCATGACATTATCCATGCAGATTGCCATAACGGGATGCTCTATTCAAGGACTTACATATGTAAGCATGTTAGGAGTGCTAGTAGTATGATGACATTATCCGTGCAGATTAACATAACGGGATGCTCTGTTCATGGACTTAATATGTAAGCATGTTAGGAGTGCTGGTAGTATGATGACATTATCCGTGCAGATTGCCATAACGGGATGCTCTATTCATGGACTTACATATGTAAGCATGTTAGGAGTGCTGGTAGTATGATAACATTATCAGTGCAGATTAACATAAAGGGATGCTCTGTTCATGGACTTAATATGTAAGCATGTTAGGAGTGCTGGTAGTCTGATGACATTATCCATGCAGATTGTCATAATGGGATAGTCCATTAATGGACTTAAATATATAAGCATGTTAGGAGTGCTGGTCGTATGACATTATCTGTGCAGACTGCCATAACGAGATGCTGTATTCATGGACTTACATATGTAAGCATGTTAGGAGTGATAGCAGTATGATGACATTATCCATGCAGTTTGCCATAAAGAGATGCTCTATTCATGGACTTACATATGTAATCATGTTAGCAGTGATAGCATTATGATGACATTATCTGTGCAGATTGCGATAAAGAGATGCTCTTTTCTTGGGCTTACATATGTAAGCATGTTAGGCGTTCTAGTAGTATGATGACATTATCCATGCAGATTGCCATAACTGGATGGTTTATTTATGGGCTTACATATGTAAGCATGTTAGCAATGCTGGTAGTCTGATGACATTATCCATATGGACTGCCATAACGGGATGCACTATTCATGGACTTACATATGTAAGCATGTTAGGAGTGCTGGTAGTATGATGACATTATCCATGCAGATTGCCATATCGGGATGCTCTTTTCATGGACTTTCATATGTAGGCTTGTTAGCAGTGCTGGTTGTGTGATGACATTATCTGTGCAGATTGCCATAACTGGATGCTTTATTCATGGACTTACATATGTTATCATGTTAGCAGTGCTGGTTGTGTGATGACATTATCTGTGCAGATTTCCATAACAGGATGCTTTATTCATGGACTTACATATGTAAGCATGTTAGGAGTGCTGGTAGTATGATAACATTATTCATGCAGACTGCCCTATTGCCATGCTCTGTTAATGGACTTAAATATGTAAGCATGTTAGGAGTGCTGGTAGTATGACATTATCTGTGCATACTGTCATAATAAGGTGCTCTATTCATGGACTTACATATGTAGGCATCTTAGGAGTGATAGCAGTATGATGACATTATCTGTGCATACTGCCATAACGGGATGCTCTATTCATGGACTTACATATATAAGCATGTTAGGAGTGCTGTTAATATGATGACATTATCCATGCAGATTGCCATAACGGGATGCTCTAATCATGGACTTACATATGTACGCATGTTAGCAGTCCTAGTAGTATGATGACATTATCCATGCAGGCTGCCATAACAGGATGGTCTATTCATGGACTTACATATGTAAGGATTTTAGGAGTCATACCAGTATGATGACATTATCCATGCAGATTGCCATAACGGGATGCTCTATTCATGGACTTACATATGTAAGGCTGTTAGGAGTGCTGGTAGTATGATGACATTATCCATGCAGATTGCCATAATGGGATGCTCTATTCATGGACTTACATATGTAAGCATGTTAGGAGTGATGGTAGTATGATGACATTATCCATATAGACTGCCATAAAGGGATGCTCTATTTATGGGCTTACATATGTAAGCATGGTATCCATGCTATCTGTCCAGATTGCCATAATGGGATGCTCTGTTCATGGAATTACATATGTAAGCATGTTAAGAGTGCTGGTAATATGATGACATTATCCACGCAGACAGACATAACGAAATGCTCTATTCATGGACTTGCATATGTAAGCATGTTAGGAGTGATAGCAGCATGATTACATTATCCATGCAGATTACCATAACGAGATGGTCTATTCATGGACTTACATATATAAGCATGTTAGGAGTGCTGGTAGTATGATGACATTATCCATGCAAATTGCCATAACGGGATGTTCTGTTCATGGACTTACATATGTAAGCATGTTAGGAATGCTGGTAGTATGATGACATTATCCATGCAGATTGCCATAACGGGATGCTCTATTCATGGACTTACATATGTAGGCATGTTAGGAGTGCTGGTAGTATGATGACATTATCCATACAGACTGCCATAACGGGATGCTCTAATCATGGACTTACATATGTAAGCTTGTTAGGAGTGCTGGTAGTATGATGACATTATCCGTGCAGATTGCCATAATGGGATGGTCTATTCATGGACTTACATATGTAAGCATGTTAGCAGAGCTGGTAGTATGATGACATTATCCATACAGACTGCCATAACGGGATTCTCTATTCATGGACTTACATATGCAAGCATGTTAGGAGTGCTGGTAGTATTATGACATTATCAATGCATATTGCCATAATGAGATACACTATTCATGGACTTACATATGTAAGCATGTTAGCAGTGCTGGTAGTAAGATGACATTATCCATGCAGATTGCCATAACGAGATACTCTATTCATGGACTTACATATGTAATCATGTTAGGAGTGATAGTAGCATGATGACATTATCTATGCAGATTGCCATAATGGGATGCTCTGTTCATGGACTTACATATGTAAGTATGTTAGCAGTGCTAATAGCATGATGACATTATCCATGCAGATTGCCGCAACGGGATGCTCTATTCATGGACTTACATATGTAAGCCTCTGGCTTTTGGCTAATGAACTTCGCAGATGACTGCAAACTAGAAGCCATTGTCAAGTCCCCAAATGATGTGGACATCCTACAGAAGGGCCTCAATGAGACAGATGCCTGGTGTCAAAGCCATGGCCTCAAGCTCAATGCCAAAAAGTGCAGTGTTATCCCCTTTGTTAAAAACTCTGTACCCATGAACAACCACATAGGCAGCAATCTACTTAACATCAAATACATGATAAGATAAGGTGGACAGTAGTCTCTGCTTTGATAGTCACATCGCCACAGTAGTCAGGAAGTCCTTCTATGTGGCACACCTCATATAAAATGGTTCTCATCCAGGAAGAAAGAGGTCATTGTTCCCCTCTACTTGACACTCCTTAGACCCTTTATAGAGTGCAACGCCCCTTTTCAGAATATACCTCACAAGACATCTGCAGCAACTGAAAAGGCCACAGAAGTACCTCACAAAGAGGATTACTGGCCTCAAACAAATGCCCTACACTGACCGCCTCAAAAAACTCCAGCTTTACTCCGTAGCATATCGCCTACTCCAAGGTGATCTCTGCCTAACATATAAAGCTATGTCAATCTCAGAGCTGTTGGACATGCTACATCGAAAGAAATCCCAATCCCTCTGAGCTACACGCTCTAGGACCTAAACCTTGTCACCACAATAAACAGTACACATTTGAGGGATAGATTCCTGCCCCAGAGACTTCCTATACTCTGGAACAAGCTACCCATCTATGTCAAGCAAAGTTCTTCATTAGCACTCGTCAAGAAAAATCTTGATGATGGATGAGAAATAGAAATACACCCCGGGGATCACTTCTGTGTCTCTGCTCAACAGTGGCACAGGAAAATAACTTTCTTGGGTGGCGTAAGCCATGGAACCTTGTTGGTTAGGCTTACATAGTCCCTTGGGCTGATAGCCTAGTACCTACCTATGAACCTAAGCATGTTAGGAGTGCTCATAGTATGATGACATTATCCATGCAGATTGCCATAACGAGATGTTCTGTTCATGGACTTACATATGTAATCATGTTAGGAGTGCTAGTAGTATGATGACATTAT
The DNA here is from genome assembly GCF_019279795.1 of Protopterus annectens. Lineage (NCBI taxonomy): Eukaryota > Metazoa > Chordata > Ceratodontiformes > Protopteridae > Protopterus > Protopterus annectens. The sequence continues at coordinate 1,880,292,749 of NC_056732.1, forward strand.
CCGTGCATATTGCCATAATGGGATGCTCTATTCATGGACTTACATATGTAAGCATGTTAGGAGTGATATCAGTATGATGACATTATCCATACAGACTTCCATAATGGGATGCTCTATTCATGGTGTTACATATGTAAGCATGTTAGCAGTGCTGGTAGTATGATGACATTATCCGTGCAGATTGCCATAACAAGATGCTCTGTTCATGGACTTACATATGTAAGCATGTTAGGAGTGCTAGTAGTATGATGACATTATCCGTGCAGATTGCCATAACTGGATGCTCTATTCATGGACTTATATGTAAGCATGTTAGGAGTGATAGCAGTATGATGACATTATAGGTTCATAGGTTCATATGTTCATAGGTAGGTACTAGGCTATCTGCCCGAGGGCATTTTTAAGCCTAGCCAGAGTGTGTCAGCTTTCACCAGCCCATTGATTAATTAACTGGGACTCTGTCAAGCAGAGCCAATGAAGTGACCCCTGGGATGTATTTTCTGTTACCCATCCACTCATCAAGGCTTCTCTTGAAGAGTGTTAGTAAGGGGCTCTGACTAATGTAGTTAGGAATTTTGCTCCAAAGCATGGGGAGTCTCTGTGACAGGAATCTATCCCTCCAGCATGTTCTGTTTATTGTTGTGGTGAGGTTTAGCTCACTAGAGCGTATGGCTCGCAGAGACTTGGATTTCTTTAGGTGTAGCATGTCCTTCAATTCTGAGTTGGACATGGCTTTGTAAGTCAGGCACAGATCACCTCTGAGTAAGCGATATGCCATTGAGTACAGCTGGAGTTGTTTCAGTCGGGCTGCATAGGAGATATGTTTGAGGCCAGTAATCCTCTTTGTGAGATGCTTTTGTAGTCTTTCCAGCTGTTGGAAGAGTCTTGTGAGGTACATCCCAAATGGGGCATTGTACTCTATGATGATCTGATGAGTGACGAGTAGAGGGGCACTATAACCTTTTTATTTCTAGATGCAAACCCCTTAGTAATTAGATGGGCCACATAGAAGGATTTCCTAACTACATTGGCAATATGATTGTCAAAGGAGAGATTACTATCTACCTAGGTCCCCAGATCTCTTATTACCTCTTCTCTATTAAGGGGGCTGCCTCCTATGTGGTAATTCATGGGTGTTTTGTTTTTCCCAAAAGGGATGACTATGCATTTTTTGTCACTTAGCTTGAGGCCATGACTTTGACACCAGGTGTCTGTCTCAGTAAGGCCTTTTTGAAGGATGTCAGTGTCAGCCAGAGGGTCAATTATGGCAATCAGTTTGCAGTCATCGGTGAACTTGGTTAACCATAGTCCTCCTGTGTTTGCCTGTACTTCTGAGAAATATATGCTGAACAGTAGGAGTCCCAGAACAGAGCCTTGTGGGACACGACTTGTGACTGGTTTAGAGTCGGACCTGGAGCCCACTATTCTTACAGTGTGAGTTCTATCTGTAAGCCATTTGGCAACTCATCTTGTGATGTAGGGGTTTATGTACAGGCTGGTGAGTTTTTCTATAATACCCAAGTGAGGAATGGTATAGAACGCCTTGGCAGGATTAAGGTAGGATGAGTGAACCACCTTTCCCTTGTCTATGACCTTGGTGACTGTCTCGAAGAAGTCAACCAGATTTAGTAGGCATAATCTGCCCTTAACAAAGCCGAACTGGGTTGGGTCAAGTGTTTGGAGGTTCCCAATGTCTTTGTTAATGAGTTCCATGATGATGTGTTCCATAGCCTTGCAGACCAGGCTAGTCAGGCTTATGGGGCGATAGTTACCAGGTTCAGTTGTGGCCCCTCCTTTGTGGAGCAGAATAACCATTGCTGTGCGCCATTCTATGGGCACATAACCTGTGGAGAGGCTGAGGTTGAACAGCGTGTTTAGGTGTGGGGGGGTTAGTTCGTTCTGTAGTTCATGCAAGACGCAGCCTGGGACACCATCTGGCCCCATTGATGCTGTGTTTTTGGCTTTTGAAAGGGCTGTTTTCACCTGTGCTTCTGTGATTTCCGTGACACTACAGTTTTCCGGTATTGTTGTGGGCCCTTTTGAAGGTGAGAGGGAGGTGAAGTTTCCACTGAATCTATCTGCCAGGATGTTGGCAATATCAGTAGGTTCAGTATATTTTGTGCTATTTTGCACTAACTCGGCATATCTGCGAGTTGCCACTTAGATTCCTGACATAGCTAAAGGCTTTGTGGTTATCTTTCAAATCTTTGGCTATTTTTCTTTAAAAGTTAGCCTTGGATGATTTTATGAGGGACCTTAGTTTCTTACTGATAGTGATCAGGGATGTCTTTCCTTCTTGGGATTTGCTTTTTTTCTGAACTAGTTTCCTCCTTCTGTTGCATAACCTATTTATGGCAGGGGTCCACCAGACTGGTTTCCTTCTCTTAGGGGAGTGAGTCTTGGTCTTGCTAGAGATGGCATGATCCATGCATCCTTGTAGGTGCTCATAGACTGCAATTGTAAAGGATTCTGCATCTTGGGCAGTGTTATCCTTTAGCGTGGGGGCTGTGAAACTTACCACCTCTGCCATAAGTAAGGTGAGGTTTGCTTTAGAAAAGTTTTTCACTGTGGTTTCCTTGGTTGGGGGTGGTGGTGGGGTGTGGACATCCAGGATGATTAGTTTATGGTCTGATCTAACCAGTGAAGGGTTGACCTATGGTACAGAACATCTGTCGCCCATTTTGGTCATGACCAGGTCCAATATGTTGTGGCCTCTGGTAGGGCAGTTTACCAGCTGATCCAGGGCATTTGAGTTGATAAATCCCAGGAAGCGTTAAGCCTGGGAGTGTGTACTCAAGCAGTTTTCCCAGTTAATGGTAGGGTAATTGAAATCGCCCAATATCAGGGTGTTTGGTAGAACCTTCATGTTTTCCAGTGTCTCCAGAAAGGAGGAGTGGTGGTCCTGGATCATGGAGAGTGATCTGTAGCAGGCCACAATTTGCATTGCAGATTTACCCAATGTTAGTTGCACGTGGATGATCTCAGAGGTATCATGCTGTGCCACTAACCTGGAGGTGTGAGTATCCTTGATGAATATGGATACACCCCCTCCTTTTGTGCTTCGGTCCATGTTCTGTGGCCAAAATGTGTGGTATGAGTTGTAGCCCAGTAGTGCTGGAGTGCTCTCTGGAGCCTTGAACCAGGTTTCAGTTACTGGACAGATGTCGATGTTCGCCATACTTAGGAGTGCTTCGAGCGCATGCATTTTGAGAGTTAAACTCCTGGCGTTGAGTAGCATATCCCTCATTTTTTTATTTGTGCTGTTTACAGTGGTGTGTTTGAATTTTGAGCCTTGCCTAAATAAGGCACTATGGGGGCAGCAAGAGCCTTGGCCAGTATTCGAAAGTGAAGGGGTGACAGGTGCAAACCATCTCTTGTGAAGCAATGCGGCTTGTCGAGCATGTCATCCCAGGCTGACAGACACTGGATCCCCTTTGAATGACACCAGAAGCTTAGCCAATTGTTGAAATTGATCAATTTTTCTTCATACTGAGGTATCATTCTTGGTGAGGGCAGGATGCTACTCAGGGTCAGGGTCATACCCGCCTGGGCTACATGATCAGAGAGCTCTTCCATGTCTCTTTTCATGTAGTCCAGGGAGGTACATTTCAGGTCATTCACACCAACATGAACAATGACAGAGTCATATTTGTACTTAGGTTCATAGGTTAATACTAGGCTATCCACCCTAGGGCATTTACAAGCCTAGCCAGAGTGTGTTTGGCTTTTGCCACCCTTTTAAATGAGTTTACTATACCCTTTTGAGGTTAATTAACTGTGCCTCTGTCTAGCAGTGATGCAGAAGTGATCCCCGGGGTAAACCTATGATCTCCCATCCACTCGTCAAGATTTCTCTTGAAGAGAAGCAGTGAGATGCTCTGTCTGACATGGACTGGGATTCTATTTCAGAGTGATGGGAGCCTCTGGGTTATAAATCTGTCCCTCCAGCATGTTCTATTTATTTCTGTGCTGAGGTTTAGTCCCTTGAGTGCATAGCTCTAAGGGATTTGGATATTCTGAGGTAGAGCATGTCCATTAAATCTAGGTTTGACATGGCTTTATACGTCAGGCACAGGTCGCCTCTGAGTAGGCGGTATGCAACTGAGTATAGCTGGAGTTTCCGGGCAGCATAGGTCATCTGTTTGAGTCCCTTGATCCTCTTGGTGAGGTACTTTTGGGGTCTTTCCAGTTGCTGCAGGTGTTGGGTAAGGTACATCCCAAATGGGGCATTGTATTCTATTATGGGTCTGATGAGTGATGAGTAGAGGGGCACAATGACCTCTCTTAATCTAGATGTGAACCCTTTCATGATAAGGTGGGCTATATAGAAGATCTTTCTAACCACTTTGGCGACATGATTGTCAAAGGAAAGATTGCTATCCACTTGGGTCCCCAAATCCCTAATTACTTCTTCCGCGCTTAATGAATTACCACCTATGTGGTAATTTATGGGCATTTTGTTTCTCCCAAAGGGGATGACTATGCACGTTTTGGCATTTAGCTTTAGGCCATGGTTCTGGCACCAGTTATCCGTCTCTGTGAGACCCTTTTGGAGGATGTCTGTGTCAGTTGGTGAGTCGATTATGGCACCCAGTTTGCAGTCATCTGCAAACCTGGTCAGCCATAGTCATCCCGTGTTAACCTGTACCTCAGAGAAATATATACCAAACAAGAGAGGTCCCAGGACTGAGCTTTGTGGGATGCCACTAGTAACTGGTTTAGAGTCTGACATGGCTCCCACAATTCTGACCATGTGGGTTCTATCCTTGAGCCAGTTTGCAACCCATCTTATGACATAGGGGTTGATATTTAAGCTGGAGAGTTTATTTATGATGCCCCAGTGGGGTATTGTGTCAAAGGCATTTGCGAGGTCCAGGTAGGCTGTGTGGACTACCTTCCCTTCATCTATGGCCTTGGTGACTGTTTCAAAGAAGTCAACCAGGTTCAGGAGGCAGGATCTGCCCTTAACAAAGCCAAATTGGGTAGGATCCAGCGTCTGCAGGTCCCAATGTCTTTGTTTATGAGCTCCATGATGATCCACTCCATAGCTTTGCAGATCAGGCTAGTCAAACTTATGGGGCGATAGTTTCCAGGGTCCATTGAGGCACCTCCTTTGTGGAGTGGGGCCACTGTTGCTGTACGCCATTCCTTGGGTACATATCCTGTACTAAGGCTGAAGTTGAACAATAATTTTATATGAGGTTTTAGCTCTTCTTGGAGCTCATGTAGGATGCAGCCCAGGACACCGTCCGGTCCCATAGATGCTGTGTTTTTTGCCTTGGAGAGGGCAGCTCTCACCTGAGCATCTGAGATGTCAGGGAGGCAACTCTCTGCTGGGATAGATATTTGCTCTTTTGGGGGGGGAGGGGGGGGAGAAGTTTGCACTGAACCTGTCTGCCAGGATGTTGGCTATGTCTGTGGGTTCAGTTTATTTTTTGTCATTTTGGATTAACTCTGAACATATCTGGGAGTTGCCACCCAGGTTTCTAACATAACTAAAGAAGGCCTTGTCATTATCATTGGTGTCCTGTGCAATTTTAATCTCGAAGCTGGCCTTGGATGATTTCATGAGGGACCATAGTTTTTTGCTAGTACTGATCAGAGATGCTTTCCCTTTTAGGGATTTAGCTCTGTCATGTAGTAGCTTCCTCCTTTTGTTGTAAAGCTTATTTATGGCTGGGGTCCACCAAATTGGATGCCTGCCTTTAGAGGATTGGGTCTTGGTTTTATTTTGGATTGCATGATCCATGCACTCTTGAAGGTGTCCATAGAATGCGTTTATAAAGGTTTCTGCAGTTTGGGCCATAGTTTCCGCTAGCCCGGGGGCTTTGAAGGATGTCACCTCAGGTTTGAGAAGTGTGAAGTTAGCTTTTGAGAAATTTTTCACTCTGGTTTTCTGGGCTGGGGGTGGGGTCGGGATGTGGATGTCCAGTGAGATTATTTTATAGTCCGATCTTACCAATGAAGGGTATACTTCTGGTGTGGAGCATAGAGTCCCCATGTTGGTGATGATCAGGTCCAGTATGTCTTCCCCTCTTGTGGGAGTGGTGACTAGTTATTCCATAGCATTTGAGTTTATAAATTCAAGGAACCTTTGGGCTACAGTGCTGGGGCTTGAGTAATGCTCCCAGTCTATGTTTGGGTAGTTGAACTCACCCAGTATAATGGTGTTTGGAGAGACCTTCATATTCTCCAGTGTTTTCAGGAAGGCTGAGTGAGGTTCTAGAGTTTGGGAGGGTGTTCTGTAGCAGGTTATAAACTGAAAGGCAGTTTTTCCCACTGTTAGTTGCACATGGATGGTCTCTGCTGCTTTATGCAGTGCCACTAACCTGGAGGTGTGAGTATCTTTGATGAATATGGATACTCCCCCTCCTTTTGTGGTTCAGTCTGAGTTTTGGGGCCGAAAAGCATGGTATGAAGTATAGCCTGGTAGTGCTGGGGTGCTCTTGGGAGCCTTGAACCAGGTTTCTGTTACTGCACAGATGTCGATATTCTCCATATTGAGGTAAGCTTTCAGTGCGTGCATCTTGAGGTTTAGACTTCTGGTGTTAAGTAGTGTTACCCTTAGTTATTTTTCCCTGTATTATCTATGGAGGTGGGTTTGTCCTTTGAGCCTTGCCTAAAAAAGGCACTATGGGGGTGGCAAGAGCCTTTGCCAGTATCCGAAAGCCCAGGGGTGACAGGTGCAATCCATCCCTAGCGAAGCAACTTGGCTTGTCGAGCATGTCATCCCAGGCTGACAGCACTGGTTCCCCTTTGAGTGACACCAATACTTTAGCCAATTGTTAAAATGGTTCATTTTGCCTTTATACTGTGGCATCATTCTTGGTGAGGGTAAGATGCTACTCAAGGTCAGGGTCATACCGGCCTGGGCTACATGATCAGAGAGCTCCTCTATGTCTCTTTTCATGTAGTCCACGGAGGTACGTCTCAGGTCATTCACACCAGCATGGACAATGACTGAGTCATATTTGTACTTGCTTTGAAGTGATCTGAGTACATGCATTATGTGGCGGATCCTGGCGCCCAACAGGCAGCTTACAGTGACCCTCTCCTTGTTCAGTCTGGTGAGTGGGACGTCAGTGTGTCTGTAAATAGAGTCACCTATTACAAGTGTATCAGGTGTGTTGTTTAGCCTTAAGGGCTGTATTTGTTTGGCACACTGACTTTGTAAATTATGTGTTACACGTGTTTTGTTTTGGGGTAGCAGGTGCTTGGATGTCTGGTTTGGAGGTCTCTGCTGCTTAGGCAGATTCTTATTTAGAGCCTCCGAATATGTTTTGGTGTGTTTATGTGTTTGGTTAGACATTGTGGTAGGTCTGTGTGAGACTGTATTTGTGGTGTGTTTGGTTACCTCCTCCTCCTGACTGGCTGGGCCAGTACTGAGTTGAGAGAGCTCAGCCTCCAGTTTGGCTATATGGCTGCATCTCTCACATATATTTGAGCTTGTTGGGAGGAGGAGAGGGTTATCTGTGTACATGAGGCAGTTGTAACATTGCCTTAGTATTCCCAGATTCACCAGCTGGACTGGAGAGGAAACCAGCATCTGTCCTTTGGTCATGCCAGAAAACTACAGATAACTCCTTTATAACTGATCAAAAAGGACCAATAGGGGCTGAATGCTCAAGGGAGTATCTAGGGATGTAGTGCTTTTGGTTTATTAGTGCTAACTTATATAAAAGTGCTTGTATGTGCAAGGGCAAGTGCATGGCTTTAGATAGAAAATAGGGTCCTTATTTTAAGAGTTAGAGCAGTTCTATGGAAAAAAGTGAAGAGTAGACTTTGTGGAGCCAAAAAAGGTTTAAGCCCGATTAAGTGGCGCTACCCGATGCTGCGCGCAAAATCACACAAAGCCGCACCAAAGCGGGTTTTATACAGGGGGACTTGAAAGAGCTAGAAATTAGCCCAAAATGGCCAATAAACTATAAGATTCTTGTGCTGGGATCACTCCTTCAGGGACAGATAGGCTGCTCAAAGCTCCCCACTCCCACTGGTGAACAAAGTAGCTTCCTTCTATCCAAGTAAGGAAATGGGCAACACAGGAACTATCCAAAAGTCCAGAATACAGCAAAGCCTGTATTAGGGACTATTCTAGGTCAGGAAAGGCGGGAAACAAGGATATTTTTTTTTTTTTTGCAAGACAAACAGCAGAAAATGCAGTAAATATTTAACACAGGCTAGCACACTTGAGTGTGTAGCCTCAACAGGTAAATTCAACAACAAGACAAACTTTTAAAGTGCAAGTATAAATTAAATGTATAACAAGCTTTAAACAGGCAGAAGAGCAGATATAACTCACTTTTCGGTGAGAAAAGACAGTCGCAAAGGTAATAGCAGTAAAATATGCTTAAACCAGGTAACCAGTCGCTCTGTTTGTCTCTCTGCTGCTAGCACCACTCTGCAGGACCACGAAGAGCTTTGCTGAGTAGGAACAAGCTCAAAAAACGTGCCAAAGTGCATTTTACATATGGAGACTTGAAAGAGCTAGAAATTAGCCCAAAACGGCCAATAAACTATAAGAGTCTTGTGCTGGGATCACTCTTCCAGGGACAGATAGGCTGCTCAAAGCTCTCCACTCCCACTGGTGAACAAAGAAGCTTTCTTCTATCCAAGTAAGGAAATGGGTAACACAGGAACTATCCAAAAGTCCAGAATACAGCAAAGAATCATAGAATCATAGAATCATAGATTAGTACTAGGCTAAGTGCACTTGTGGGCCATTTTAAGCCTAGCCAATTACCCCATGTGAGAATCAAACCCTGCACCTTGTGTCTGTAAGGTAAACAACTTAACCATTATACCAGCCTCCCACCTAGCAATGAAAAAGCCTTTTTCAGCAGTATCAGAAACCTTAGACGCTGTACCCAGCTTGCACTAAGCTAATACATAGTGACACATACTAATCATCCGGAGACATACCCACCATATTAGCAGAAAACTAGCTCAAACTTAATACCCTTTTCTCTTCCTAATTTCCCCTACCTTTTAGCATGCCCACACCCTAATTACTTTGGAGGAAGTCCTGAGGGCTCTCTCCACAGCTAAAAACACTGGCTCTATGGGTCCAGATAATGTGCCAGGCAGCCTTCCTGTCAGCAATGAACACAACCTTATAGATTTGTTCCCAAACCTATCCAATCTCAGCCTATTCATGTATTCATGCAAGAGGTGTGGAGAGCTGTTTTAGTCAGTCCACTGCACAAGGAGGAGGACCCACCACAAATCCTGGAAACTACCAGCCTATAAGCCTTATCAGTTTTATCTGTAAACCAGAACACCAACAAGCATAAACAATGCAGGCCACAAATAATTTAGTGCTTTCATCCAAGGTAAAAGGTAGCCAGCACAGGGTGTACCTCGAGAGAGTGTCACAAAATCACATACAAGAGTGCCCGGCTTGCAACATAGGTAGATTTCCTTCTAGTAAAGAAATGGCACTGGGGTAGAATCAACAATTGCAAAGTCATCTTCAGTGAAACTGTCTGCCCACAGCATAAACCATTGGTTGCTACAATCAGTTGCAAGCAATGGTCAGAGAAGGCTCTTAGGTCAACAGAGACTAGGCTGAAGATCTGGAAGTTACCTAGAGAAAATGCAGAAGCATTCAAGGAAATACTCTTGGCTCTGCACCTCTGGAAGAGGAGGAAATGGATGGAGTTGAAGAAGAATGACAGTGCAATGGTCAAGTGAAATAAGGATAAGA